>NW_003852516.1:403474-420435 GCF_000181295.1 Otolemur garnettii
TTTGGACAGGGCCGGGTTCAAACCCGCCACCCTCGGTATATGGGGCCGGTGCCCTACCCACTGGGCCACAGGCGCTGCCCATAAATATTTGTTTTTATTTACATGATGTGTTGTTTCCACTCAATCCGCTTTCTGAAATATGTGGGAACAACAGAGCCTCGCGTTAGAGGCCTGGGTTCTGACTTGGGGTATGTCCCATAGAAGCTATGTACACAAGGGCAAGTCCTTTTACATCTGTGATCCTCCCCTTCCCTAGCTAGGGTTCCTGGGAGGATCAAAACAGGCGGAGAGTGAGAACACTCTGAACAGTAAACTGCTGTGTAATTATTATTCTATAGTATGTGACAAACACAATTTCTGAGAAGACTTAGGAAATGACATAAAGGAACGTCGAGCTCAGATATTTGATAAGTGGTCAAAGAGATGATTTTTCATTAATATCGTGACTCTATAACTTCGGGACCTGTAATATTATGACAATATTAACTTGGCTGTTTTCTCCATCTGCTATGGAAGTGGCAATTATTGGTAAGCCACTACTAAAAATTGTTAGTAATAAAGAATAATGGATTAAGTACCTCCCCCTCCTTCTTCTCTTCAAATATTATGAAAACACAATGGATATTTTAGCCATTTTAGGACTGCAAATTATCATGTGTTAATAGAAATATGAGTTGTTTAGCCATCTGATGGCACCACAGAAATAAGAACCTTTTCTCTCGTTTTAACTTAGAGTATATTGAGTGTATTTTGCCATTGGTTCTTGGACCACAAATACTTAGGGTTTTTTGTTAATTTCCTACCCACAAGCACAGTAGTAGTTTGCTTAGAGGAAATAATTACTAATTGCTCAAAAAGCTGACTTCAATTTGTTACCAGAAAATGTGGGTGCCATAGAGAAAGGCTGTTAGAATAAGGAAACACTTATTTTTTTAGTATCCTACTGGGTTTTTCTGAGATTTAGATTTGTTTTGATTATTTGATTTGTTTATTTCCAGAAACTAAGCATTTTATTTTCCATTTTGCCAGTTCTGCTTGATATTTAAAGGGCCTGACGCATTTGGAGTGGTTCCAAAGCTGAACGGTTTTTCATTTACAATAGAGTAATTCCCAGGACGCCACAGCATAGGGAGAGAGTCATCACAGCCTGGCTTCTTCGACGGATTTGGAGTGTTAGCATGTGCTTTTTAAAAAATGTTCAAAACCATTATGACTGCTTGGAGGAATAAAAATACTTTTTATTCCTACAATACTTTTGTTTCACAGAAAATGGATAGCATAGTCAGGCGGATAGTACTCTTAACGATGAACTTGACAACGGGTAAAATGTGAGTAGATTTTCAACATATGTGATGATTTATTAGAGATTAGGAAAGACACGTCTAAATACAAATCTTTGTAATGACCAGGCCATCGCTAGGGAAAGGATGAGGAGTTTGTAGAAAATGTAGGAAGAGGAAAGGACATCTCAAGCCCAATCATTTGTGTTTTTCTTTTTTTTGAAACAGAGTATCACTTTATCACCCTCAGTAGAGTGTCGTGGCCTCACAGCTCACAGCAACCTCCAACTCCTGGCAGGGGTCCTCAAACTTTTTAAACAGGTGGTCAGTTCACTGTCCCTCAGACCTTTGGAGGGCCAGACTATAGTTTTAAAAGGACAGACAGGAGCGGCAAAAACACCCAGCGGGCCGGATAAATGTCCTCTGCGGGCCGCAGTTTGAGGATGCCTGGCTTAGGCAATTCTCTTGCCTCGGCCTCCCGAGTAGCTGGGACCACAGGTACCCACCACAACACCCAGCTGTTTTTGGTTGCAGTTTGACCAGGCTGGGTTTGAACCTCCCACCCTCTGTATATGGGGCCGGCACCCTACCCACTGAGCCACTGGCACCGCTAGTGTTTTTCTTTTCGTACTTGTAACCAGAATACTAGCCACAATCAGGTTTCTCTACTAATTTAACTGGAAAATTAGAGACTACAGAATCATCATCACTTTGTGCACCATTTTTGTGTTTCTGGATTTGCTAACTCTGTTTTGTGTTGAGAATTCTCCGTTCCCTGTAAATCTTTTCAAGTCAGGACTGAAGCCATCGTCCATGCTTCTGAATTCCAGACGTCTAGATTCTGATTAATTCCAGTCCTCGTCCGTGTGCAAGCATAACTGCGTCCCTGTGGCTCATCTGGCTGTCTCTGAATCCAGGCGGTGGTGGTTATAAAAATGAACGTCTCGTATTAATTCCGGTACTCATGCCTGTATTCTTTGCTTTTGCAGTTGAAAAGGGCAGGCAAAAGAATCCCAGAAGTTTATGTATCCAGACACAGACGTCTCCCGATGTGCTGTCCTCGAAAAAAACACTAGAATTGGCTCAATATAAGACAAAATGTGAAACCCAGAGTGGATTTATCCTGCAGCTCAAGCAGCTGCTTTCCTGCGGCAATACCAAGTTTGAAGCCTTGACGGTTGTCATTCAGCGCCTCCTGGCAGAGGTGAGGACGTGTGCCCTGGAAATTGTCTTCCTCACCCAGGTGGGAGGTGGGGAACAGGGGACAGTGTTCAGGCTGGTGTCTTGTGACTGTCTTTAAGTTAACCATTGGGAGGATCAGGTGTAATCTACACAGCTGTGCTTTGGTCAACTCACCTGATCCCTGAGTCTCCAGACATTTAGGGTGGAAATGTTTTCTTGGTTAGAATGACAATAGCAAAAAGATAATTGCCTGTCGCACTCCGGGGCACCTCTACACCTAACCTAGCATTAACATTTATTCCACTTCATTTCTTATCTCACCGCAGGTAGCTTTCCATGCCATACTGGGTCTAATGCTTTGAAACATAGGTTAATTGTATTTAAAGTTTAAAGGTCAAAGAGCGCTACGGAGGTAACTGTTAGAATCATTTGTGGGGATTCTTCCTTAAATTTCCATCCATTCCTAAAATAATCTGTGGTACGAGAACAGCAAAGCAGATTTTATTTATTCTTTTGCTTTTCTCTGATAATCTACCGGGAAGATTCAGGAGCTGGTTAAAAATTCATTGAGAAAACCAGGTTTTATATGAACATATGTTATTGACATCACGACAAAAACTCTAATGATCTGAGGGGGAAACTGGGATGAGAACATAACTTCAGCTCTTTAGATATTAATATTTTTTTTTTCGCAGTTGTTTTAAAGATGGATAGAAATAATGTCTCAGGCTTGGCCCCAGGGCCAGGGCGCCAGCCACATACCCTGGAGCTGGCGGGTTCAACCGCAGCCCGGGCCGCCAAACAACAATGACAACTACAACCAAAAATAGCCAAGCGTTGTGGTGGGCACCTGTACTCCCAGCTCCTTGAGAGAGGGGAGCAAGAGAATCGCTTAAGCCTAGGAGTTTGGGGTTGCTGTGAGCTGTGATGCCACAGCACTCTACCAAGGGTGACACAGTGAGACTCTGTCTCAAAAAAAAAGAAATGATGTCTCAAAAGAAAAATCTGTACCATTTGGTTGTTGTATGGTTCAGTTCCGTCCAGCAAACTTATGCTGATTTCATACAAAGCCCACTGTGATGTAGTTGCCTCTTTAAGGAGGGGACAGAGGTGAATGAGAAACTTGATTTTCACCTTTGAGGAGCCACCAGGCTAGGAGACAGATGAATGTTTGAATATTTTAAAGCTTTGTCTATGTATTTTTCGAAGAGGAGATGGAGACATTTACTTAGTTTCTTAGTTACGGTAGTATACAGTAGTTTTTTTAATTTCTCTTTTAAAAGGAAAGAAACTCGAGAGTTTTCTTATTTAAGTTTGTTCAATAACCAAGTTAGCTAATTTGGGAAACCACGGAATATCAAATGTAGGGAACAGTTAGCTTTTCTATTTAGAGATAAACTGATTATTTTATCTTATCCCATCCAGCCTAACAGCCCCATCTCCAGCTCTTCCTCTCGAGATCACTTATCACGTCCTGTGAGCGCTCAGCCACAGCGTGCCTCCCCTCCCCATCTTTGCCACTCCCACTGAGGCCATCCTCTGTTCAGACCCTGGATGGCTGTCCTCTAGATTATGATAGCAACTGTTGAACCAGTCTCCAGGCTTGGCTTCTTCTTACTATAACCCATCCCAGGAACTGCTAGCAGCTTTTTTTCTCAAACCATTCCATCTGTTGATTAAAACCTGTGGTTCTCCGTTACCTACAACTACCTTGTTTCCCCGAAAATAAGACACTGTCTTATATTTATTTTTTCTTAAGAAGACACACTAGGGCTTATTTTCAGGGGATGTCTTATAAAAGGTATTCCAGTCTTCCTTACCACTCTGTGCCGAAATGCATGGTGTGGCTATGCAGTGTATCTGGTCTTATTATCACGTCCATCACTAGGTCTTATTATCACGTCCATCACTAGGTCTTATTATCAGGGTAGGACTTATATTTAACAAATGCATAGAAATCCTGCTAGGGCTTATTTTGGGGGTAGGTCTTATGTTCGGGGAAACACAGTAACTAATCTGTTCAATATGGTGGCCATTCTGTGGCCACTGAGCCTTCCAAGTGTGATCAGTCTGGATTCACAAGTGCAACAGGTGTACAGCATACATAAACTTTAAAATGAGGACAAAAATGTAAAATACCTCAATTTTTTTTTCCTGAGACAGAGTTTCAATCTGTCATCCTGGGTAGAGTGCCATGGCATCACAGCTCACAGCAACCTCAAACTCTTGGGTGTAAGCGATTCTCTTACCTCAGCCTCCCAAGTAGCTGGGACTGTAGGCACCTGCCACAACACCTGGCTAAAATATCTCAATTTTTATATTGACACATTGAAATGGCATTGTTTTGTATATATTTATGTTAAATAAAATATCTTATTAAAATTAACTTCATCTTCTTAAACTTTTTTCAGTGTGGCTACTAGGAAATTCAAAATTGCCGGCTCGGCACCTATGACTCAAGTGGCTAAGGCGCCAGCCACATACACCTAAGGTGGCGGGTTCAAATCCAGCCTGGGCCTGCCAAACAACAATGACAGCTGCAACCAAAAATATATATATATGTATAGCTGGGCATTGTGGCGGGTGCCTGTGATCCCAGCTACTTGGGAGGCTGAGGCAGGAGACTCGCTTGAGCCCAGGAATTGGAGGTTGCTGTGAGCTGTGATGCCAAGCACTCTACCCAGGGGGACAGCTTGAGGCTCTGTCTCAAAAAAAAAAAAAAAAAAAAAAAAAGAAAAAGAAAATTGCCTCCATGAGTTACATTATGTTTCTTCGGAAGAAACAAACATATATAACTTGGGCTCTAAAGCTTTCTTGGATTGGGCTCTCCCACCACCCAGACGCTCCAGCTGGGTGTTAAAGGGGTGAAAGAGAAGCCAGAGGAACTTAAGATTTGTTGAATATTTACTAGTGCAAGATAGTCTTGCTCACCTTATTGAATCCTCAGCAAAAACCACAATGAGTTGGAATTTAGAAATAAGAAAATGGAGGCAGAGACTGGTGACTTGCGAGGAGAAAATGTGCTTTCCCTTTATTTTATAGCTAGCAAATATTTACTGATTGCCTAATGTGTACTGGGTGCTGTTATAAAAGAGGTGGAAAGGAAAGATTCAAGGAAGAGGAAAGGTAAGCAATTAAAAAAACTTCCCTTGACCCTTTAGTTTTCTCATAATACCCATTGCAGTAGTACATGTATATAAGCACATGCGTGTTGTAAGTTTGTATTTTCGTATATGTATCTTGTTATTGCTAATCATTTCTAAATGGTTTTGCAGCATTGCATTTTGGGTAAAATGACTGATTATATAGGGCGTCCTCGGACTGTCACTTGTCCTCTTGTTACGAATCTGTTTAATAACTACAGCTTTCCCCCTTCAGTGGTGGCCATATTTCATTACATAGCAAAAGTTCGAATAAATGCCTTGTGTGTCTATGAACCAACATCCTATTCTCAGGACACACCCATGTTAGTTTTAGTTTTCGAATTCTGGATTTATCCGTGCATAATTGGACAGTATTTTGTGAAGACAGACTAAGAGAATGACAATGTTGATGGTAGTGATCTCAGCTTCTTCATAAAAGGGGTGGGTTTCTGAGTAAGCCTGAACAGGACCCAGGTCACCCTCCAAACCTCTAATTCTCTCTCTTTTTTTTTTTTTTTTTGAGACAACATAGTCTTACTTTGTCACCCTCGGTAGAGTGCCGTAGTATCATAGCTCATGGTAACCTCAAACTCTTGGGCTTAAGCAATTCTCTTGCCTCCCCCTCCCAAGTAGCTGGGACTACAGGCACCCGCCACAATGCCTGGCTATTTTTTTGAGACGGGGTCTCACTCTTGCTCAGGCTGGTCTCAAACCTGTGAGCTCAGGCAGTCCTCCCGTCTCAGCCTCCCCTGTGCTGGGATTGCAGGTATGAGCCACTGCGCTTGGCCCCAAACCTCTTATTCTTTAAAATGCCTCCAGATCTTTTTTTGCAAGTGAAATCTAACCTAAAGTTAGATCTGACCTGTACAAAGGTGGGTTTTGAATGACACCAGCGGTCTACTGTAAGTAAAATTGTTTTATTTATTTATTTTTTGAGACAGTCTCACTATGTCGCTCTCAGTAGAGTGCCATATCATCATAGCTCACAGCAACCTCAAACTCTTAAGCCATTCTCTTGCCTCAGCCTCCCAAGCAGCTGGGAACACAGGCACCCACCACACTGGTTTTTTGGTTGAGTTGTCATTGTTGTTCAGCAGGCTGGGGTTGGACTCGAACCCACAGCCTTGGTGTATGTGACCAGCACCCTATTCACTGAGCTATGGGCGCCAAGCCTATTAGTAAAATTGTTGCAATGAAAAAAAATGTAAGGGCACTGAGCACCTCCTTGTGGGGTAGGTGATGGGGAGAAGGTCGGGCCCAGCGCATGTCTGTGCTGTCTGATGCAGCTCTTTTCTGCAACAGTGCCTATGCAGTTATGCTGCTCAGATGCTAGCAAAATTCAGGCACACTGCATTTTGGATGACAGCCAGAGACTAAGGGCCTGTGTCCCAGAGACTCCTAATTCAATTATGGTGAATCCAGTTGTTTTTTCTTCCTTGGAGCACTGCAGATATTTAATGCACGAGTATAAAATCATCTTTCTATCCTGATTCCCACCTTTCTGTTATTTCATACTGTGTGGAATTCTGCATGTTGTATTGCACAGAGAATTAAATAAACATGGTATGTGGACTGTTAAGACTTTATTATCTAAGACAGAAACACTGATCTAGGAGCAGCTGATTAAAAAAATTAAATCAGTATCTAAGTGAGATGGTGCGTTTTATCCTCTACAAGTAAAGGGTAAGTATCCATAGAGAGCAAGTTAGCAGGGAGAATCGGGCAGGAACGAACGCTCAGCATGTGTCTCTTGCGGTCTGGGCATTACGACCAGCATTTTTCATATTTAAAGCCTTAGTTTTTTTCTCCTGTACTGGTTCCCCTCCAGTGAGGTCATCTGCTTTGATAGCTAACCAAAGAATTAGGTCCAGACGTTTTAATTCTACTGAGGTCCCAAGCTCCTTGAAGGCAGGGACTGTGTCTTAAATTTCTTCTGTATTTTTCATAGCATCTACTTTGAAAAAATATTTGGTTAATTGGGACTGAGTAACAAGTTTCCAACCAACCCAGAAGCATCAACGTCCTTTGTAGGCATCTGGGGGAAGGGATGGCGTCCACGATTGACAGTGAGCCTTCCCAGAAGGTTTATATGGTGGGTCAGTAAAGAAAGCCAGACATTCCAGAGGAGGTGGCATTGACAAGCGTGTGGAGGTGACAAATGCAGGGCACATGTGACTTGGACAGAAGGGAGGCCAGGAGTCTTAAACAAGAGCTGGCTGATTCAGGTCCATGGAACATCCAGTGAAGTGTTTTTTTGTTTTTTTTTCATAATGGGCTCAGTGAGAAGCTCTTTTTGAGCAAGAGATTCTATACAAAAAATATGGTAAGGTGGCTCAGGCCTGTCATCTTAGTACTCTGGGGAGCCAAGGCAGGAAGATCACCTGAGGCCAGGATTTCAAGACCAGCCTGGGCAACATAGTGAGACCTCATCTCTACCAAAAAAAAAAAAGCTGGGCCTAGTGGTATGTGCCTATTGTACTTCCAACTACTGGGAGGCTGAGACAGGAGCATCACTTTGAGCCCAAGAGGTAGAGATTGCAGGGAGCTAAGGGGAGGGGGGGGCATTGCACTCCAGTCTGGGTGACAGGGTGAGACTCTGTCTCAAAAAATGTTAAGAACAATTCTATTTTAAAGAATATGGAGTAATGGCTCGACACCTGTAGCTCAGCAGCTAGGGTGCCAACCACATAAATCAAAAAATAGCCAGGCATTGTGGCAAGCAACTGTAGTCCCAGCTACTTGGGAGGCTGAGGCAAGAGAATCGCTTAAGCCCAAGAGTTTGAGGTTGCTGTGAGCTGTGACGCCACAGCACTTTACCAAGGGTGACAAAATTAGACTTTGTTTAAAAAAAAAAAAAAAAAAAAAGAATATGGAGTAATGACCTTTTTAGCCTCTGAAAGGTAAAGAGATGCTTTCCTTGGTCCGGGAGTCTGTTGGCACAGATCAGGACCAGAGTGGGGGTCACACTATAGGAGCATGAAGTTGATTCAGACATGTGATGAAGGGAGGACGGGCTGACCGCTGACTTCTCATTTAGACAGAGAATAAGAGAAGACCCCAAGGTTTTCCTGTTGCTACAACTCCCAGAGGTGGGAAGATGTCAGTAGCTTCTGAGGTATTGAGGACAGAATGGTTGAGTGCCTTGGGGTTTGGGGAAACATCTCCATTTGGACTGAAGTTCCCTGTCCCCAACACTCTTTTAATAAAAAGAATACCCCCTGGGATATGTTTGTGATAGAACATAATGGGGTTCATTAAATTATTCTTTAAAATTATACCATCTAATTTTTGGATTTTTTTTTTCCTCTTCCCTTTAGTTTTCATACATTTGAAAAGTGATTTAATTTTCTTTTCTCTCTTCCTCCTGTTAGCAACTTGGCTACTCCTGGAAAGAGAATTCTAAGTAAATGCACCAAGTAGGTTTCAGAATTTCCTGTGGGTATTTAGTAAAGACGTCATCTGGTTTTCCTGATCAAATTTTCTGATGTTTACTTGACGTAGGTTACTAAATGGATGAAATTAAGGCTTAAATTTGAGATAAGAGAAGCATTCATATTTTTTCCCTTTTATTATGAACCAGGCTGATTTTCCTCAAACTTTAATTTCTACCTTAGAAAACCAATGACTTATTAATTTTCAGAACTGAAGACTTCACTAATACCGCTGATTACCACTGTGTATTTATTTTTATTTTATTTTCATTGTTTGGGATTCATTGAGGGTACAAAGAATTAGGTTATACTAATTGCATTTGTTAGATAAAGTGCCACTAATAATTGTGTTCTGCCTTAATATCACTTTTTAAAAACAAGCGTTTAGGATACCATTGAGGCCAAAAGGTATTCGGTGAAAAAGTGTTCCTTAAATTCCCGTCACTGTTAACTGTCCCCACCACAGTGCTGGTGTTCAGCGTTCACTTTTT
Organism: Otolemur garnettii; assembly: GCF_000181295.1. Taxonomy (NCBI): domain Eukaryota; kingdom Metazoa; phylum Chordata; class Mammalia; order Primates; family Galagidae; genus Otolemur; species Otolemur garnettii. Next base: position 413,002 of record NW_003852516.1, read on the forward strand.
TGGCTCTTAATTAATACAGAGTAAAAGTTAAAGCCATATATGATGTCTGATTCTCAAACCAGCACTTCAGACATTTTTTAGTAAAATACCCATGGACCAGGTTTTATACAAATTAAATTTTGAGGGAAACACCATTCATTTCGTAACGTCATTTAAATTTCTAAGTCACAGTCACCCCCTTCCATTGTCCGTCACCTCGTTTATAACCTCATTTGGTATATGGGTTTTGAAGAACAAGTTTCCCTTTTCTGTTATTAAGTGTAATAATCTAATGACCTCAATTAGAGAGGGGAGTGGAAGGGCTCCCTGAAAATAACTCCATTATCCATGCAGAGAGGGTCAGTGGTTCTTTCCACCATTCCAGCTGATATTTAACTAAGTGGCAATCGATCAGTCTAATGTCTGGCTCTCGTTTTTCATAAATGAAGGGCTGTGGCTTTAAGTAATCACAGGCTGCCTGTGCCAAAAGGCAGAAGCTGCAGTATCAGCTTCTGTGGGAGAGAGGAGTCTGAGGCTTACGGTAACCTGCAGGACGTGAAGTCAGGCTGCCCGCGGGCCAATGGCGCACCTCCTGCTGGAGCTTTGAATGTAGACAGACCCGACTGGTGGGTGGCGTGGCCACCTGTGCACTTCTCGGGGAGTGGGGGGGCGGGGGAGTTGGAGACAGAAGCTGGAGAATGGGCTGCTCTGGCAGCAAAATGTGCCTCTATCCTCCCTGTGCAGCAACAAGGGTAATTCGTATTTGTTTATGGTGCTTTTCTGGAAGAGTGTCAGGGGCTACTGCAGAGGTTGTTGTGGAATCGGGGGGAAATGCTTCGAATGACAAGCAACTCTTGCTGCAAAAGCCGGGTCTCATGATCTCCGCGCTACTGTGGTCAAGATGCGGTGAGACTCCGGGGGATCCCGTGAGGGCAGGTTTCAGAGAGCTTTCAAATGTTCTTCATTTTCCTTAGTTACACCCTGGCGCTGGGAAATCTACTTTTAAAGGAACTGTGTCTGGTTACTGTATTTGTATGAGTGTGTTCGATAGTGGCTGCTATGAGTTACTGGCAACTTGAAAACTATGCCTTATGGGGGGGTTCATAATTGCTTTTTTTGAGACTAAATAAACAGCTACCCCAGGGTTTCTTGGGTTTGTTTCTCTCAACATCTGTTTAAACTTAGAGCTGATTCAAAGTACCATGATCTTCAGAAAAGCGTGTGTGGCTGAATAAAATTAAGTTTGTCTTGAAAAGATCATCTTTCTGCTTAGCTTTATAACGAACTTTTTGTCTTTTAGAAGTGAAAGGGCTGGCCTTGTAACAAAAGTTTTTTATTTGCGATTATAGGACAAAGTACATATAAGTGCCTATGTTTAGGACATTAAATATTTATCTTAAACTGATTAGGTCTTTACTGCCCTTGGAGTAGGAGAACAGAAAGCATTATGTCTTAAGTGTGGCATGCATTAGCTGCAAGGGGCTATGGCTCAGCAGGGGAGCATGGGCTCAAAGTCAATATTTTTTAATGGGCCATTCACTGCCTCAAATGAAAGTTTCACTGGGACCTGCGAAAATACAGATTTTTGAAACAATGAATGGCCTTAACAACTGAAGTGGACAACTGTGTTTTTTTAAACAACACAAATTGTTAGCCTAAATGATTTGTATCTTGGCTTCTCAATCCTGGGACTTGTTTTGCCAGCGATAACAGACAACCTTACTGAAAGGGGCCCTCTTGATAATCATGAGTAACTTGATGTGTGTTTTCTGCAGCGGGAGGAAGCACTGAAACAACAGAAGACCCTATCTCAAGAGCTCCTGAACCTCCGGGGAGAACTAGGTAAGAGGTTTTTGGTTTGGGGGAAAGGGAAGGGTTCTTTGTTTTGTGTTGTTTGCTTTGTCAAATTTTACAGGACGAGGGGAAAATCAGGGAAACTTGGTTTTCCCATCTGTACTGTGGCTGGTGTCGCATGCCCGGGCCTGCTGGCTCTCACACTCCAGTTATCTGTGCAAACACTTAACTGTGGACATTTCTTTTGAATCTTGGCAGCTTGACCTCCAGTTCACAGAATTCCTGGCACTGATCTGACTAAGCCCAGCAGAGCTGCTGATGACCAAAACATTTCTCTTGCTCAAGAGAGGTGCACAGGGTGATTTTTGTAATTACATGAATTCCTACTAAATAATTTTTCTTTTTCTAGACCACTTTTCATATTAAGAGTAGTGAGAAAATTTCCTCTCCAATAACCATCATTACATGATACTTCCAAGGGATGGTTTGTGAGTCTAAAGTTGAAAGGATGCTACCTATTAGGACAGCCTGTCTGGGGAAAAAAAAAAAAAGGCATATTCTATTCAAATCCTCCCAGGTGGATGGGGCTGATGGTGAAGATCCTCTCAGCTCCACAGAGGCCATGTGTCTGTGGTACCCACCACACAGCCTGGCTGTTGTCGGGCTGAAGTCTTGATTCCTGTTTCTCTGGGGAGTCCTTGGGGTTCGTGGCACAGAGACAACACCCCCCCCACACACACACACACACTGCCTCTACCATGTGGGAGTGAACTGACTGCCTTGTGGTCCCCCTGTCTGCCCCAGGCTCCTCAAACCTAGAGCAGTGGTTCTCAACCTTCTAATGCCGCGGCCCTTTAATACAGTTCCTGTAGGTCGAGACCCACAGGTTGAGAACCGCTGGCCTAGAGAATCAGCTTCTGCAGATCCAGAGTTGTTCTTTGCAGTGTTCTGTGTGGGCTGGCCGTCTCCACTTAGTCTGCCTAGCTTAGCTGCGTGTGTAATGCAGAGGGAGCAGCCGGAGAAGCAAACTGTGGACATCTAGTTCTAGTTCTAAGCTGTTCATATTTCTCTTGGACGAGAGCAGAGTTTAAACACTGCCAATCTCATTCGCCGGACTTGAGCCCTCTGTTTTCTCACCCCTGCCCCTAAAAATCGAAGCGCAGAGAGGGTGGGCTGGGGCCTTTCTCTCTGCACCCCTCTGCTCTTGGCCTCCTCCTGGCAGGCGAGGCCAAACTCTGAATACCAAGCCCAGACATCAGTCCTGACCTTGTTTTAGACCCTGAAGGACTCTTTTATGGAAAAGTAATTTTAAGGCAGATGAAACTGCAGGACCCCAAAGACTTGGAGAGTTCTAGTGAAAGTTCAAGGAAACCCCCCTAAGGGAGGCAGCCGCAGCTCTCAGAGACTTTTAAGGCTTTATGCCATATCACTTAACGTGACTGCTGCCCTTTTGATGACCTAAATGACCAACCTAATTTGCTTTTTTGCTTGTGCCTTAAATAACGTACCAGATGTAGAGTGGGAAGACCAGGAAAGAGGACTTGTGTGTGTGTCAGAGCTCGTAATAGCCCGGTGGAGGGGGAAGTGAGCTTGCCTCATGGTTCACGTTTCAGCCTCTCTCCCCAGACAAGGCAGAAATGGGGAGACGGAAACACTGCACTCATTCACTCGGCTTGAATGGGGGATCCTCTGTTGACATTTGAGTGGACAGCACCATTCAGGGCCCAGATGCTCGGCACTTCCAGTGAGACAGCCTGGCAGGAAATAGCCATAGCAGTTTGTACCTGCTGTCCCCTTCCCGTGTGTGATAAGGTGCCCTGGCCTGCTGCCGTCCCAGTGTCGGGATGCCACGGTTGGCTTGTCCATATGGGTCAGTCACCCAGCACTGTTAGGGACTGTTTCATCACTGCTCTTAAATCAGGCGGAGTTGCTCTGGTGACATTAGAAAGCATTTCGGGAAGGGTTTGGGGTCTGTCAGTGGAGAGAAACAAAACCAACCATACGATCCCTTCTGATGCCGCAGCCCGGGGAGAAGGCGCTCGGAGTTGCCAGCTGGATCGCTAGTTTTATTTAGCATTGGCCAAGATGGAAAAAGACAGGTTTACACGGCGAAGGTGAAAACTCCATTTTAAACATTGAGGTGGCAGAGCCACAGAGTTAGGACTGTGTTGTCACACTGCTGAGGTTCTCATCTTTGGTACCTGGATGACCCAGAACGGGTCCCTTCTCATGTCCTCTGTCCCGGTTTCATCATCTGTAAAATGGCAGTACTTGTCTGCCCCCAAGGGTGGCACCAAGTGTTTCCTGCTGCTAAATGACAGGTACTTAGATGTACGGAGTCGTACGGCTGTGTAGTAATGAACCACACTGGCTGTTTTATGAAGACGTAAACTACCTATAGACAGGTACGGTAATTAGCCTATTATTAGAAGTCCCTGAGGCCAGGCTCTGGGTGCCCACACGGAAGACAGACTCACCAGCCCTGTGTGGGCACAGTAGAGTTGGGTGTGTGCGGCCAGTAGTCCAGGGTTCTGTCCATCCACACCTACTTACAAGTCACCTAACTTCCTTGAATACAGTTATTTCACTGGCAGTAGGAAGTCACTATGTACTTTGCTGGGTGGTTGTGGGACTTAAATAGTATTATATATCAGCGGTCCCCAACCTTTTTGGCACCAGGGACCAGTTTCTTGGAAGACAGTTTTTCCATGGACCAGGGAAGGGGAGCGGCTGTAAATATAAATGAAGCCTTGCTCCCTCACCCACCACTCACCTCCTGCTGTGGGGCCTGGCTCCTGATAGGCTGTGGACAGGTACCAGTCGCCGGCCCGGGGGTGAGGGATCAAAGCTATATACGAAACAGTGCCAACATGCCTGGCTCATCACAGGTGACCGAAGAAGAGAGCTGCCACCGTCACCATCTCATCATAGTGTCCCCCCAAAACCTCTAAGATTAATGGTGGGGGAGGGGTCTTTCATGTCACTTTCCTACTGGGCAATTTTTCTCTTATCTTTTCTATGAAAATTGAGACAAGGTTCGCAAACTGCTAAAAACTATGAAGGCTAAAGGACAGTTCATAAACTCGGGAGCACTGAAACTCAAGCACAGTCTGTGCTTTTGACCTTCAGACTCACAGCCTTCATTTGTCCCCATCATCAACTGACTTTCCCATCATCGTCACACTCGTACTCTGACCAGTGTCCTCAGTGCTGAGTGCAGACAGCCTGTCTCTGCCATCACAGTCACGGGTGACTCACACCTGTGATCCTGCCACTCTGGGAGGCCCAGGTGGGTAGATTGCTTGAGCTCAGGAGTCCAAGACCAGCCTGAGCAAGAGCAAGACCTTGTCTCTACTAGAAATAGAAAAACTGAGGCAAGAAGATCGCTTGAGCCCAAGAGTTGAGGTTGCTGTGAGCTGTGATGATGCCACGGCACTCTACCCAGGGCAACAGCTTGAGACTCTGTCTCGAAAAACAAACAAACAAACCTCAGTCTCCTCAGAACACAGAGCATGAGGGTCTCCTGGTTCCAGGGATCCCTGGACAGTTTACATTGATGAGCTTGTATTTTCCTATTGTCTTCAGATAGTAAAATCCTTAATTGTAGGGATACTTTCTTTCCTGCTTCCTATGGAGGGGGAAATAGAATATGCTTTTTGTTATTGTGAGTAAATGATAAATATTTATGGGCACTTGAAGTTTTGAAGCTTCTTTTTATTTAAGAACAGTGTATAAAAGTTGAAAATTTTTAAGTGAGAAGAACACAGCCTGTAGCTCCACCCTGAGCTATGGGAGCCACCAGTACTCTGTGGGTTTTATGACAAACGATTTAAAAAGAATATTTCTGTCTTTAGGAATGGATAATAATAAACAGTGAGCTCTGCTTTCCTTGGGAACGTTTTATATTATGTCTAACAGTCCCAGTTAATCAGCAGATCATTTGAAAGTATCAGCCTTTGAAAAGATTGCGGTTAAATTGAATGGTCTAGATCCACAGCGAACATTTTGCCTCTAGGATATGGGGTAAATATGTCATTTTGAGTCTCTTTAGAGTTGTGCTGAATAAAAACTGGCACGAGAGAAAGCCATCAGTATTATTTGGGGGTTCCTGTTGCTTTTCATTAACGGTAGTCCTTAGAATCACGTTTTTCATCTAAGTTAATGAGGCGAAGGTATTTTGTATTTCAAAATTATGATTTAGCCATCACAATAAACAGCTAACCTATATCTTTTTATATATTGGTCCTGATGATTTCTATTTCATGAAGCAAATGAGATTTTAATCCTTAATTCACTAAACATGCCTGGCATTCCCGTAAGAATTAGCTAAAGGACTAGTTGATTTTGCTGTTTATGTGTAAAAATTATGACCTGGGTGTAGCAGTAACATGTACTGGCTGCCTACTCATTTCTCATTTTGCCCTTTATTTAGAGAGAAAGAAGGAGAAAAAAAAGAGAAAGAAAGAAATTGAGGTTCAGAAGTTAAGTAACAATTCCTAAGGCCAAACAGCTAGAAAGCAGAGAGCTCAAATAAGAAGCCCAGATGGCTAGACTAAAAAAATTGTGATAATATCACAGCAGGGAAGGCTTGATGAAACTATTTGAAAGGTTATCCAATTATTTGAAATTAACCCTAGTTTTTATTGAGAGCTACTTCTGAAATATTTTTCTTCTGATCAAGGGTTTAAGAAATAGTGTTTAATTAAAATATGTCTTATCTACTAAGGGAAAGTAACTTGCAAAAAAAAGGATATTGCTAAAAGGAGTATACAGCTTGTCTAATCAACACTTAACTGGTGTCTATGAACTTCAGACTACCTGACACCTTATGGAATGTGTTAATTTTCTCATCTCCCCTATTTTGTCTACAGTTTTGGTTTAGCAAGGCTGTGTCTTTAAAGTGACTTAAAAACTCCTCACTTTTGAGCTGTAGAATTCCAGAAGTGAGGCTTGGCGCCCGTAGCACAGTGGTTATGGTGCCAGCCACATACACTGAGGCTGGCGGGTTCAAACCCGCCTGGGCCAGATAAAGAACAGTGTCAACTGAAACAACAACAATAAATAGCCAGGCGTTGTGGCAGGCACCTGTACTTCTAGCTACTTAGGAGGCTGAGGCAAGAGAATTGCTTAAGCCCAAGAGTTTGAGGTTGCTGTGAGCAGTGACACCATGGCACTCTACCAAGGGTGACATAGTGAGACTGTCTCAAAAAGAAAAAAAAAAAAAGAATTCCAGAAGTGATTTTTTTTTAAGTAGGCTCTAAGGAAAAATCTGTTAATATAATGAAAACCAACTGTACACAACAACAGAGCTATTTATCTTGCAAACAGAGTTCAACCTCAGACTCAGCTCATTCTTTTCCTATCTGCCCCTATCCTAAATTTGGACTTTGGCCAAGGGGGCGGGGTGGGTATCTGCTTTCATAAACCCATTGAGTGTCCTGCCTTGTCCTGTGCATTGTTCTAAGTTCAGACTCTCAGTGGTTTTTTTGTTTGTTTGTTTTCTTACTCTGTCCCCTTGGGTAGAGAGCTGTGGCCTCATAGCTCACAGCAACCTCAAATTCTTGGGCTTGAGCAATTCTCTTGCCTCTGCCTCTTGAGTAAGCTGGGACTACAGGTGCCTGCCACAACACCTGGCTAGTTTTCTTTTTTTTTTTTTTTTTT
>NW_003852516.1:421169-452819 GCF_000181295.1 Otolemur garnettii
AGGCATTGTGGTGGGCACCTGTAGTCCCAGCTACTTGGGAGGCTAAGGCAAGAGGATTGCTTGAGCCCAAGAGTTTGAGGTTGCTGTGAGCTGTGACATTATAGCACTCTAGAGAGGGCAACAAAGATTGTGTTTCAACAGCAACAAAAAAAGTCAGGTTAACATAGTGAAAGTTATCATATGGCTACCACTGAATTGAACCCATTCTTATAAATAAGCTACCAAATTTTATGCTAAGGAGTTTTGTCAACTCTTTTTGACCCTTGTGCCTTAAAAACGATCAGAAAGGAGGAGAGACAGAATAATACCTGATTCACAATCACCTTTTTATTAACTATAAACTTATTTTTTTAATCGAAATGCGCCTGAATCTTACATTGTCAGTGATTCAGCCATGCCTCTGTCTCCAGTCTCCTTTTAGTCCTAAATGTTTTCATTTATGCGTAGACTGTTGTGACAGGGAGAGCGTCTGTTTTGCAGTATGTTGTCGGCCAGTGCGTAGCTGAGAAACAGCAAAGGCTTTCGAGACTTCGCTTCAGGGGTGGGAGGAAGAGTGTTGGCAGGGAGAAGCTGGAGGCTCAGAGAAGGCCCAGCTGGCACCTGGGCTTGCAGAGAAAGATGAAGGCAGGCCGGCTGGGCCAGAGCATCTCCCCACCTGTGAGTTAAGACTGCATTAGGACTGATCAGCGTGGGGAGAGAATAAAGGTCATATTTTACCTGCCTTATCATGCAGTCTTTTCAACTGCACTTCCACCAAGAGAATTAAGGCCTGCGACCTGAGGCGCCCATTGTCTGTGTGAATTAGCTTCTGACTCCTGTATCTCATTGGGAAAATAGCGGCCCCCAAGCTGTCTGGTGTCCTGTGCCGGTGCTCTGCAAGAGGCTTGGGGTCCAGATCCTGTTCTGCCATTTCCATCTCCTCTTCAGCAAAAGGGAGATTTGTGGTGATGCTGATTTTATTAACTCAAAGCATCGCGATATTCTATGAAAAAATACACGTTCTTTAAAAGAGCACTTTTAAAGAAAGAATTGCGTTTTGAAGGGTAAAGTGATACTATTTATGGGAGGATTCACAGTGAGGTCTTTGGAAAAGTTATGATGAGTGGAAGACTTTGAAACTGGTTGGTATGGAGTCGTTGATAGAATGCCTAAGAGCAATCAGCCATTTGTAGCTAATTTGGAAATTTAGAAAAAGACCCTTATCTAACACGTCTGCCAAATTTTTGGCCGTGTCAAAGGGTACATTTCGGGAATCAAACCATAGAACTCTTATAAGAAAGTGACCATTCCACAGATAGCCTATGAGGTTCCCTCTATGAAGGAGAATTATACCCCGGATTTCACTTTACTCTCCCCAAACTGTGAGGTTGGCAGCACAGTGCTGGTCACTCCGGCCTTGCGCATCAGGACACACAGGTCCAGAAAGCTGGAAATGTCTGTTTGTGGGACAGTCTGGGGTCCTGCCTGTCTGCAGAGTGTCGGTTTGCTTTTTTAAAAGGCCTTCTTGGGTCCTCAGTTCAGTGATCTTAGTACCTTGAATTTCAAAAAACAGACCCTGTGTTACGAGAGTCATCAGCACAGCGTGGAAGTGTGTCCTGATAGGATCTCCCCTGAAAGAAAAACATTACGACATGGTCACCCTGCTATAGGGGAAGTAAGATAAGAAAGTTGTGTTTAGCTCGGTCCAGGTATGGAGAGAAATTGAGAGGGGCCCAGGGCAGGCAAGCAGAGCTGCATTTGGAGTTCCTCATTCTTAGGCCGAGCAGAGAAGGGACGCTCGGCTCCAGGGGAAGGTTCACCGCCCACGGCAGGCCTGCCAGAGCATCCAGGGAGAGTGTGTGCGTGCACTTTGGGAATGGAATCCGCTGGTTTCTTGTCTAGCTCCTTCTCTCACAGTCACTTATGTAGCCCCATGAAAATTGGCTTGGCCTCCCGTGGGATCCCACCTCCCTAGTTTTTAGTTTTCCTTTTCTTTCTTTCTTTTTCTTTTTTTTTTTTAATATTTATGATAGGTCTAGTTTAGACACAATCTCCTAAAAGTCAGGAAAATTTTGTTGCATATAATATCAAGGCAGAGAGTAGCAGGGGGTAAAGCTCTGAGGTGGGTGTGGGTACGCTATATTACCTGTGTGAGGGTTTGTGTGTGTGTATTTATCTTTGTGTACTAGACAAAAAAATGCCGCTTTTTGGTAGCATTATATTCTGTTATGGAACCCCAAGCACGTCTCTGAGGGACCTTCAAACACATTTGAATTGGTGGAGTTTTGCAAGGCTAGTAATAATAATCGTAGTGACATTTATCTGCCCTGTTCCTCTGATTGGTGCCAGGACCAGGAGCTTCCCATGTTATCTTGTTTAATCCAATCGAGGAGGCACTGACGTTATTTCCATCTAAAAACTGAGAAAGTTCAGATTTGGAAAACCTAATTTGCTCAAATCACGTACCAGGTGAGTGGCGTGGCTGAGTTTCGAATCTAAGTATCTGGCTCTCTTCTGTGAAGACATTTGTTTATATTCTTGAGCATTAAAATATTTGTGGTTGTTGCAGGATAAAGTTTGCTACTCAGATATAAAACCTAAGAAACACTATATCGTTTCAGAATAAAAGTGACAATTTAGGGGCATGGCTGTGTCACGTTTTCCTGTGTAAACCGCACCCTTATCAGTCAACCAAGGGAAATGAGTCTCCATGAGATGGAAATAATAAGAGTCTGGCCTTCCTCTCTTAGAAAAACCCCTGAGGACTAATTAAGTAATAGCTCCATGCCTACTCCGCTGGGATAACCACTAGCGGTCCCCAACCTTTTTGGCACCAGGGACTGGTTGTGTGGAGGACAATTTTTCCACAGATCAGAATTAGGGGTTGTAGAAGAGGAGGAGGATGGTTTCAGGATAATTCAAGCCCATTGCATTTATTGTGCACTTTATTTCTGTTGTTATTATATCATAATATATAATGAAATAATTATACTGCTCACCGGAGTGCAGAATCACTGGGTGTAAGCTTGTTTTCCTGCAACTAGGTGGTCTCTTTGGGGGGCTGATGGGAGACAGTGACACTCGAAGTGTGTTGTCATGTGGTCAGCTCCACCGCAGACCATCAGGCATTAGATTCTTGTAAGAGCGTGCACCCTAGGTCCCTCAAGGGCGCAGTTCACAGTGGGGTTCGCGTTCCCATGTGCTGCTGCTGCTGATGTGGCGGGAGGTGGAGCTCAGGTGTGAGACACTTAATGGGGAGCGGCTGTAAACGCAGATGAAGCTTGGCGCACCTGCCGCTCACCTGCTGTGCTCCCGACACAGATCGGTACAGTCCCCAGTGCAGGGCTTGGGAACCACAGTGCTAGTGGACCTGGGAGGAAACCAGCTCTATTTTTTAGAGGTGATGTTCAATTATGGCAATGCACTCTCTCCAGATGTCATCCAAGTAATTTCTTTTTTTTTTGAGACTGAGTCTTGACGTCCTCAGTAAAGTGCTGTGGCATCATAGTTCACAGCAACCTCAAACTGTTGGGCTCAAGTAATTCTCTTGCCTCAGCCTCCCCAGTAGGGAGCCTACCACAGTGTCCAGCTATTTTTAGAGACAGGGTCTCACTCTGGCTCCGGCTAGTCTGGAACTCCTGAGCTCAAGCAGTCCACCTGCCTCAGCCTCCCAGAGTACTAGGATTACAAGCAAGCATGAGGCACCACCCCTAGCATCATCCAAATAATTAATCAAAAGATAAAACTTAAACCATTTTGGTTTTTCTGATGAAATGTTTTTCCTCACATAGATAACTGTGATTTAAACTGTCAGGGAGGGTCTCTAACATTTCTCTGTCATTGGCCGAGAATTCTTCTCAGGGCTGGTCCATTCCAGAGCAATAAATATTGACTTCTAATCTTAAGGTGGTGGCCTTATGTTTTGAGGATGATTTTGTAAATGAGATAATTTCTTTCTTTTTAAATTCTGAAAACCAGCTTGGCATCTGTAGCTCAGTGGTTAGGGCCCTGGCCACGTACACCAGGGCTGCTGGGTTCAAACCCAGCCTGGGACCTGCTAAACAAACAAACAATAATAATAATAATACTCAGATGTTATGGTGGGCACCTGTAGTCCCAGCTACCAGGGAGGCTGAGGGAAGAGAATTGCTTGTGCCCAAGAGTTTGAGGTTGCTGTTAGCTATGCCACTACAACACTCTACATAGGGTGACAAAGTGAGACTCTGTTTTAATAAAAATAATAAATTCTGAAAACCATTATTTCTCACTTCAAGCTAGATTGCTGGAGACAGGTTTTGTAGTTTGCAAATGTGCATATGAAGGTTACAATCCAACCTTCCACATGCGGTGGTCTTTTGGGTGCCCCTCAGTCATACATATATATGCTTTTAAAAATCAATCCATGGACCGATTAAAACAGCAAGGACACAAGGACCTCCTGGACTTTGTTGTGTGGGTTTTGTATTTGTGTGTTACCGTCTATCAAACAGCTTCATCTAGCACTGGGAGAAAGTCCCATGCTTACTTATTCCAAGTTCTGGAAGACTTTACATGTGGTCTTGGCTTTGGGGTGTCCGATCGATTAATTGAAAGCTAATGGAGTCTGGAGGCCATTGGCCCTGGTGGGAGTGCAGGGAAGTCCGGGGCCTAAAACCATGGGCTGACACCTGTCCCCCCAGCATGTCACCACAGTTGAGGAGCACTCTGAGAGCCATAATACATTCACATGTGCATTGTTTGAGAAATATTTGACGAGTCTTTATGCTAAATAAATGTTTCCTTAGGCGCCCAGTCCAGTTAGTTAAGCTAAAGCCATTTGTGTGAGTGATCCTCGGGGCCCAGCTGTTCACCACACTGTAAACAGAGCAAAGGTCTGTGCACAGCTGCAGGCTGACGTCACCACCTGGGGCAGGGCCTGCTGCTTTGGGCTGTGAGTAACAGCAGCGAGCTGCCCGCTGCCCCAGCTGACCCATTTTCTCCCATCACCTCCCATCTGTCCCCCAGTGTCCTCTCGTCACCTCTCCCACGGTGGCCAACACAACTGCACACTCTCTGAGCTTCAGTTTTTTTTGTTTTTTCTTCTTTTGGTAAGCACAGGAAATGGCCTGTCCGGTGGCTGATGGGAAAGGATTTTTGTGTATCCTATTTGATTTTAAAGCCTGATGTGCTGAGGTTGTATAATCAAAATGATGGTTGTTTGATTGTAAGCAGATGTGGTAAAATCTGGCAGGTGGAGTGTACTCTTAACCCACTTAGAAGCTCTTCTAGTCTGAAGTAGTCCCTTTTAGATTATTCCCGAGAATAGTAGAATTCCCAACAGCATAACATGGGACAGAAGAATGTGCGTACACCAGGTGTCCTCAAACTATGGCCTGCGGGCCACATGCGGCCCACCGAGGACATTATTGCGGCCTGCTGGGTGTTTTTGCTGCCAGTGCCCCTCCTTTTAAACTATAGTCTGGCCCTATATCAGTCTGAGGGACAGGGAACTGGCTCTCTGTTTAAAAAGTTTGAGGACCCCTGGCACAAATACTAATTTGCAGTCCCACCAGCAGACCACAGTTTGTTTGAAAAATTATTTTAAACATTTGACCAAACCTTCTGGTCCTCCTTAATGAGGTGTGAACCCCATAGATTGCCCCACAGCGCCCTAGGAGCTGCCCAGGCCTTGCCATGCATCTGGGTGCTATGTTCTCAGCCCCACGGGAAGCCTCTCAGGAGGCCCCTCCGTGGGCCTTATCAGCTCTTGGCCTGAGAGGCAGCTTGGTGGGAACGCAGGGCCCAGCTTGGGGTGCAGACAGAATCAGAATTTGGACTGCTCACCAAAATCCCACCCTCTCCCACCCGGTAGCTCTGCACTTCTGGGCGGGTTATTTACTCTCTCTTCAAGTAGTTTTCATATTTATACATTTAGGAATAAGATTCCCAGGGGACCTTTATGAGGGTTCCACAAGATAACGCACAGAGCCCCATTCTACACCAGGCATCAAGTAGTAGTTTTTGTTTGTTAGAGGTTAGTTCCTCTCCCTTTTAAATAAATATTTGTGCATTTTTTTTTTCTTAAGGGTTCTCTAGAGCAGATACTTTTGGCCATTATTTCAGCGTGGCCCCTTTTGCCTCTGAAAGAGCACTGAGGCGGAGCAAGTGACCAGTATTTCTGCCACCATGTGGCGTATTCCTGAGGAAAGAAGTCTCATCCTTGTAGGAGAATTGTCCTCAGAACCTGCCATTTTCACCCTTCTTAGGTAGAATCGTCATTAAACTATCCTCTTTTTCTACCCTAAAACAATTTTTTTCTTTCTACAATTCCTGAAATAGACATTTTGTACTAAAAGAGAGGTCAGGATTAACAGACTGACCAGTCACATGGAGCCCCCCTTTTCTCTGTATTTACAGATGAGTGATGGAAGGCTGGAAGCCATCAAGGTCAGGCTTCCTGAGAGATTTGAGATCTTTAGGATGATTACAGTTTGTGTACACGGAGCTATCTGTCTGTACACACGCATTCTTCTGTCCCATGTTAACCTTGTTAGGAATTCTGTTTTGTAACGGTGGGAAAGAGATAGGATGCTCTGATTTTATTACCATGGTAATTGAAATAACAAACTGAAATCAGGTCGAATGAAGTACAGGCTTAAAGCGCACGTGTTTGCTCTGCCAGCTCTGTCCTCCTGCTCCATGTCTGAGCTGCTGCACTCACAGGCTGGGAGTGGAGTAACTGGACCTTAGAAGTGTCCCAGCCAGGCTCGGTGCCCATAGCACAGCAGTTACGCCACATACACTGAGGCTGGCGGGTTCGAACCCAGCCCGGGCCTGCTTAACAACAATAACAACTGCAACAAAAAATAGCCAGGCATTGCAGCCAGCATCTGCAGTCCCAGCTACTTGGGAGGCTGAGGCAAGAGAATTGCTTGAGCCCAGGAGTTTGAGGTCACTGTGAGCTGTGACACCACAGCGCTCTACCAAGGGTGACAAAATGAGACTCTGTCTCAAATAAATAAATACATAATAAATGAAATGTGGCAGCCAGTCTGAGGTTCCTCTCTTGGTGGCCACTATGCTGACCTGGTCACCATGCAAAAGAGGGTTTTTCACTTGGCACCCTGGCTCTCCCCAAGTACTGTTCTTACTGCTTGGTGGTCAGGTTTGGGGGTGTTTTTTTGTTGTTGTTTTTGTTTTGTCACCAGAGATCATCTCCCCTTGTTCCTTTTTACAGTTCCCTTCCATATTAGTATGCTGGGAGCTCTGGTCACCAGAGAGATGTCATGGTTGTGTTTGTGTGTCTGGTGTGATCACAGCTGTGCGTCAGTGTTACGAATTTGGGACATTTAACCAATGAACTGTCATCTTCATTTTTCTTTTTCATCTCTTTTCAGTCACTGCCTCCACCACCTGTGAGAAATTAGAAAAATCCAGGAATGAGCTGCAACTAGCTTATGAGGGATTTGTCCGGCAGCACCAGGCCGATAGAACAGAACGGGAGAATCAGCTGAAAGAATTTTACACCAGGGAATACGAAAAGCTTCGGGACACCTACGTAGAAGAAGCAGAGAAGTATAAAACTCAGTTGCAAGAGCAGGTCTGTGCCTGGGGGAGCGGAGCATGTTCTTGGCGGCGGCTGTTTACTTCTGGTTGTTGCTCAGTTCCTTTGATGAGTTTCTATTTTTTAGCTTAACAGGAGAAAAAGCTGTTGTTAATTGGATTTTTTTTCTTATGACCAAAGCAATGTACATATGTTGAGTGAAAGAAGGAAAGAAAAAAGAAGAAAGAAAGAAAAGATTAAATTTTTAAAAGAACCCTTTATTCCACTACCCAGAAATGATTCCATTGTAGGCAGTTCTGGTGGTGCCAAATCAGTGGTTTATGTTTCTTCTTTTTTTTTAGACAGAGTCTCACTGTGTCGCCCTTGGTAGAGTGCTGTGGCATCACAGCTCACAGCAACCTCCAACTCTTGGGCTTAAGCGATTCTCTTGCCTCAGCCTCCCAAGTAGCTGGGACTACAGGTGCCCACCACAACGCCTGGCTATTTTTTGGTTGTATTTGCTACTGTTGTTTGGCAGGCCCAGGCTGGGTTCAAACCTGTCAGCCCCGGTGTATGTGGCTGGCACCCTAGCTGCTGAGCTATAGGCACCAAGCCATTTCTTTTAAATGGCCCTTGTTCAATTGCCACTTACTTTTTTCACTTAATAGAATGTCATAAGCCTCTTTTTAATTTCCTGGCTGCTTTGTTTTTTTTAGCTGTTTTCATTTAGCAAATATTTACAGTGATTACTCTAGAAGGCAGTGGTTAACATGCAGGCATGGAGCTCATGTGGCCTGTCGCAGTGAAAAACACCCTCATCCCCTGTGATGGACTCAGCCATTTCCATCAGTGGCCCCTGGAGGGCTTCCGTGTCTGTGGTCTAGGGGTGGGACAGAGCAGAGCATTGGGAGTAGCAAATCCCAGTTCTTTCCTTGTCTACGTAGCCCTTAAACTGGAGGACAAGCTTCTGTGTAAAAAGTCCTAATGCAGCTACTCGCTTACTCGGCTGAGGATTTTCACTTTTACTGTTAAACTCTGGCTTTGTTTGTTATAGTTTGACAACTTAAATGCTGCCCACGAAACCTCTAAGTTGGAAATTGAAGCTAGCCACTCGGAGAAAATAGAACTGCTCAAGGCGGCCTACGAAGCCTCCCTTTCAGGCAAGGATACTATTTTTTTTGTCTTTAAACAGGAAAAGATCTAATGGAACAGCCTGGTCTGTCTTTAGACGGAAATGATTCATAACTTTCCCCTTCTGAGAATGCCCTGTGCTAATGGTCTGGAGTATTCTTGGTCACTTTCTGTGTTGGTCATTGTTAACAGATGCCCTTTACCCCTGTGGTTGCAAATAATAATTTGCTGTAAGTACCGGAAAGTAGGATGTACTTGGGAGATTTTAAAGGCCTTTTTGGTGGTGGTGGTGATGGTGGTGGTGGTGGCTGCGGTGGTGGTGATGATGGTGGCCAGTTTAGGTCCCTGGGAAGTTGAAAGTGTCGGATATCCTGGCCACAGGGAAGGATGCACACTACCTGCTCTTGCTGACCAGCCCTGCTGTGAAGTGTGGGTTGCACTTGCTGAATAAAGAGCTTTGTGGGGCTGGGAGCTGGCTCATGACTGTAATCCTAGCACTGAGAGAGGCTGAGGTGGATGGATCACCTGAGTTCGAGTAGCCTGAGCAAGAGCAAGACCCTATCTCTACTAAAAATAGAAAAACTAGATGGGTGCTATGGCAGGTGCCTGTAGTCCCAGCTCCTTGGGAGGCTGAGACAAGGGGATTGCTTGAGCCCAAGAATTTGAGGTTGCTGTGAGCTATGTTGCCACAGCACTCTACTCAGGCTGACAGAGTAAGACTCTGTCCAAAAAAAAAAGAGGCTGGGTGGTGCCTGTGGCTCAAAGAAGTAGGGCTCCAGTCCCATATACCAGAGGTAGTGGGTTCAAACCCAGCCTCAGCCAAAAACTGCAAAAAAAAAAAAAAAAATAGTCTTTATTATTATATCCTCTACCATCCTTGGAAGAGTTAAAGCAAAAGGAAAAGAATAAAAAGCCCTTCTTTCAGAACAGAATCGCAGAATCGGCAGTGTGGCCAAAGTCTTTCCACTATAACCAGAGCAGCAAGTCGGCCTGTGCCAAGAACTGGCTTCGTGACCTTTAGTGAGGACACTCTCATCAGAAAAATAGTTGTGTGAGGTCAGAGATAATATGAAAAATTGCCTCCGGGGGGACACTTAGTAAACACTGTTTTTTCTTCCTTCCTGCCAGAAATGAGTTTAATTTTAGACTTCTGCTTGGTTCATTGAAAAGAGGGCAGGGCTCCAGACCCAGGCTCTGGAGGCCAGGGTTTTGGGAGCCTGCCCTGACATGGACACCCACTGTTCCCAAAGTCTCTTGGCCCCTGTGGGCCTTGGCGCTCTCAGTCATCAAATGGGACTGTCTTCCCTGCCCAGCTCGAAAGGCTGTGTTGAGAACAGGTGGCTTAATTTTGGTGAAAGCACCCTCCAGATGTCAAGTAGCACGGCCGTGTGGCTTTGTAACCCGCTCCTGCCCTCACAGGCTTTAGTGGTTGTGCAGTGCTGTGATCTCATGGTCTGTTACTGCCTTATTTCTTTCCAGAAATCAAGAAAAGCCATGAAATAGAAAAGAAATCACTGGAGGATTTACTTTCTGAGAAGCAGGAATCACTAGAGGTGGGTGAATCTCAATAGTCCTCCCCCCGCCCTGCAAAAAACCACCCCAGGGGTGCCATGTATGTGCTTCTGACACATTCCTGCCACGTTTCTGGTGTCCTCTCATTAACTTCTGTTCCCCATTTCCTCCTTTGTCTTTTAGAAACAAATCAATGACCTGAAGAGTGAAAATGATGCTTTAAATGAAAAGCTTAAGGTAGAAGAACAAAAAAGCGTATCAAGAGAGAAAGCAAATTTAGTAAGTTACGTGTGTCCTTTCATCACTGTTGAATTTTTCTTATGCTCAATTGCCTTTTAGTAAAGTCCATTAAGTGTCTAGCAGCCAGAGAAGTAATACAGGTTTGGAAGCCTTTTCAGGTCTCAGGAGGTGCTTTTCAAACTGTTTTAAACCAGCTTCTTTAGTGGTACTTTTTAAAATATATATCCTGAAAAATGACCTACAGATGAAGTCCAATATATTTTGAGTAGTCTAAGCTATTACCTTCAGGAAAACAAGACAATTATTGATGGGAGGGAGAACAGGATTTTATACAAAGACTTTTCTTTAAAAAAACAAACGTTATTGAGATATAATTTATATACACAAAGTTTACCCTTTTAAAATGTACAGTCGATGGTATAAAGTTGTGTGTTGGTCGCCAGTACCTGATTCTAGAATAGTTCATCACCCCACAAAGAGTGGGGTGTCTGTCCCCATCCCTCAGTACTAGGAAACCACCAGTGTGCTTTTCTTTTTGAGACAGAGTCTCATTATGTCACCCTGGGTAGAGTGCTGTGGCATCACAGCTCACAGCCACTTTAAACTCTTGGGCTTAAGCAATTCTCTTGCCTCAGTCTCCCAAGTAGCTGGGTCTACAGGCACCTGCCACAGTGCCTGGCTATTTTTGTTGTAGTTGTTTGGCAGGCCCAGGCTGGATTCGAACCTGCCAACCCCTTTATTTGTGGCCTGTGCCCTAGCCGCTAAGCTGCAGGCACCAAGTCCTCCACTGTGTTTTTACCCTCTGTGGATGTGCTTATTCCGGACAATTTACCCAAGTGGGATCGTACAATCTATAGTCTTTTTTTCACTTAGCATAACATTTTAAGGTTCATGTAGTAGCATGTACTTAATTTTTTATGGATGCATCATATTTCATCGTATAGATAAATCTCGTGTAAGCTCAAGTTCACCTTTCTCTTGCAACATGGACTGGTGCACGTAGTCCCCTGACCCCCACCCCCTGCCTTTTTTGGGAAATTTTTTTTCTTGCTGGTGCTGCCTGTGGTGCCACCATTTTCACTCCATTTTTGTGCTCTGGGAGCAGAAGCAAAGCTTTTCACCACTTAAAATCTGTGGCCAGCTCCCAAAGCCCATGTGTGGACATCTGAGTGAGATCTTTGGGGGATAATCCCCTTGGGAGCCCCTCTAACCATTTGACAAAATGAGATGAGGTCATATGTGAGGCAACTTCAAAGCTATTTATTCTGAAAGATTCTTAGGAAAAGCCAGTGATTTCAAAAGGAATCTAGACTTACATGGCAGTGTGAACAAACCTTCGTAAGGGCTCAGGGCACAGGTTGTAGCGAGCTTCCTAGGACACAAAGGAGCTGGTTCTACTGCAGCCACGTTGGAAGAGCTCAAGAGGAAACAGATCCAGGAACTCAGCAATAGCCCAGACTTTTCCTGGCAGGGCACGCTGGGGTCGTGGGAAAGACAACCCCCAGGAGTGGGGTCAGGGAGAGAGGGACAGGCTGTCAGAGAAGCAGGAGAAAGTGCACCGGGTACAAGGCTTCCTAATTTAAAAATCAACAGAGGAAATTTTGCTGTAGCAGAAAGGAATTAGGATATGCTATTTTCAGGATAAAGAAAATGTACAATGACATTATGTAAAATACAGGATGAAATATATGACCTTTTTTGTTGCATACTATTTGTACATATTTGTGATAGTTTTGTACATGCATAGAAGGTGTAATGATCAAGTCAGGGCCTTTAGAATATCCATCACCTGGAACATTTATCATTTGGGATATTGGGAACATTTCAAATCTTCTCTTCCAGCTAGTCTGAAATACTCTCAAAAGAGCCTGGAGTTGAAGATGAGTTTATAGTCAGGATTGGTCCAGGGCAGAAAATGCTGCCCTGGAGAATAGTTTTGATTATCTCTCTACACCACTGAATCTTATCTAAGAAAGACCTTCATTAAACACCTGATCAGGCTTGGTGCCTGTGGCTCAAGTGGCTAAGGTGCCAGGCACATACACCTAAGGTGGCAGGTTTGAATCCAGCCTGGGCCTGCCATACAACAATGACAGTTGCAACCAAAAAATAGCCAGGTATTGTGGCAGGGCCTGTGGTCCCAGCTACTTGGGAGGCTGAGGCAGGAGACTCACTTGAGCCCACGAGTTGGGAGGTTGCTGTGAGCTGTGATGCCATGGCATTCTACCTAGAGGGACAGCTTGAGGCTCTGTCTCAAAAAAAAAAAAAAAAACCCTGATCAGTAGATCTAACATTTTCAGTGTGTGTAATAACGTTTTGATGGTTCAGTTGAATTTCCCAAAACAAGGATTGGGGCTGGAAGTCACACCGTGGACATCTTCACGTATGCAATGCTTCTCTCAGAAAGGACTTTACGGGCGGTGCCTGTGGCTCAAAGGAGTAAGGCACAGGCCCCATATGCCAGAGGAGGTGGGTTCAAACCCAGCCCTGGCCAAAAAAAAAAAAAAAAAAAAACTGGGGAAAAAAAAAAGGACCGTACTAGAGTATGTGCTATATACTCCATGTAGGTGTGGGGGTGTTACAGCTGCCCTAGACTTAATGGCCTAGCACCATAGTCCCATCATAAGAAAACTCTCAAGACTCAGGACATTGTTATTTTCCAGAAAGCCCTGTACGGGTTCTGCCTTTTCATTCCTAACCAGTTACTTTGGTTACAAACTATTACTCCCTTTTCTCCCTCCAAATACCCATAAAGGTCTGTAGATTGCCCGCATTCCAGCCAGAGTTCTGTCCCTTAGGACAGCAATGGTTTTTCTCATTTCCAATAACGTATTTGAGGAAAAAATGTTTCTGCATATTCAATTATCGATTAATGAGTAGAATGTTTGTTTTCAATATTATGTTCAAAGTCTTTGAGATTAAAATGATCTTAACTCCTCTTTTCCACCCCTGTCTTTGAAACGGCTGTAAGGGGATAGAGGCCACTTGGTACTTATTTATGCACCAGACAAATATAATCAAAGGTTTATATTAATAAACCTTTAATTAGGTTTATTTATTTAATTAATAATTCTTTATATTAAGAATGTGCAGGCAGCACCTGTGGCTCAAAAGTGTAGGGTGCCTGCTCCATATGCCAGAGGTGGTGGGTTCAAACCCAGCCCTGGCCAAAAACTGCAAAAAAAAAAATGTGGACCACGGGGTTGGAGGGCATAAGTCAGAGTGATGTCTTGCTATGTCCTTTTTAGAAAAACCCACAGATCATGTATCTGGAGCAAGAATTAGAAAGCCTGAAAGCTGTGTTAGAGATCAAGAATGAAAAGCTGCACCAACAAGACGTGAAGTTAATGAAAATGGAGAAACTGGTACGTACGGCTCCCTTAGAAGAACGGTCGAGGGCCTTGACCATGAGGGGTGGCAGCCAGGAAGTAGAAGCAGAGCTCTGATCTTAAAACTCTGGCGTTAAGTTGACTGCTACTTAAAGATATTTGGAAATCGTACAAAAGATAATGTTTCCTTTCCCACATATGCCCAAGGCTTAGTCATTGGTGCCTTCTAAGACATTTTTCCCCTCAAGGAATAGCTAAAGCAGCATTCAGTTCTTGGGCAATCTGTGACAAGCAAATCTGGCTCACATTTTAGTGGTCTCTGAATCTTCACTTGGCTAAGACAGAATTTTAAATACCTGTAATATAAAGCCAGTGCCTTAATTTACCACCAACTCTGCATGGGTTTCTTATGTCCAAACCAGTTGAATATATAAATTAATCCCATTGAAGCAATGCAGTCGATCTAAATTCCTCATCTTGCTTATTGTGAATTAGCACGTGGTGAAAGAACTATGCTCTAATATTAATCCAGTGGAAAAACAGCAAGCGTTATGGAAAATATGAGTAAAATGCAGAGTGTGGCCTGTAGGACAGAGGATGTTGTGTTGTGGGACAGTCTACTCAGATCTGGTGATCGAGTGGCATGGCTAGTGATCAGCGTCAGTCTTGGCCCTGAAGCACAGCTGCTGCTAGGCAGGGCTCCAACCAAGTGGGCAGGGTTTGGCAAAGCAGCTTGAGCCCAGCTACCAGTGTAGTCGGCTCCTGACCGTGCCAGCTGCCTGGCACTCATTGCCTCTTCTCCCTGAAACACTCATAGTTAAAGATGGGCCTCATGCAAACCCAAACCAGCCCTGGACAGTCTCCTTTTCTTAAAGGAAGGAATGGAACTTATGAGGTGGTTTTTTTTTTTTTTTTTTTTTTGAGAGTCTCAAGCTGTCTGAGACGAGTAGCCATGGCATCATAGCTCACAGCAACCTCCAACTCTGGGGCTCAAGCAATCCTCTTGCCTCAGTTTTCCTATTTTTAGTAGAGATGGTGTATTACTTTTTGCTCAGGCTGGTCTCAAACGCGTGAGCTCAAGCAATCCACCCATCTCGGCCTCCCCAAGTGCTAGGATTACAGGCATGAGCCACTGCACCTGGAACTTAGGATGGTTAATGGGCCCATGCTGACATCCATACCACTTCCTCCCAGAGGTCAGCCTGTTCTATGAAGTCTGATGGATAACCCTGCTAATCTGGCCATCAGTGGTGCCTCTGGTGGGTCTGTGTGCCATTCATGCGTCAGCACGTCTCCAAAAATGATGTGCAGTAAAACAGGGCCCACCATAAAATTACCAGCACATTATACTTTTTGTTGATCATAGTATTTGTTTTTTGCAGTGCCCAAAAAGTTACAATATCCATCAGCTTTGCATTGTGTGTATATGGAAGAATGGGGTAGCACGATGACAGGGACACACACTGTGACTTTACTTGTAAAGTCCCAGCCTTTGAAGAAATTAAAAAACTGCCTCGTGCTAAGTGTCTTAAGGCAGAAAGCTTTGCTGTGAAAGTAGCTCTGCCAATAATCATTAATAGCCCTGTGACAGCCTCAGGCCTAGTTTCCCACTCTATGAAGGATTGGACGAGATAATATTTAAAGGCCCATCACTGCTCAGTCTCCAGTTCCAGATTTTTCCACCCAGAATTTTACCTAGAATTCCTTTATGATTACTGAACTTCTCTGAAGGGCACACAGAAATTCCAGATTCGTTTTCTAGAAAGTTATTTCTCTGCTACAAGGATAGGGACTTAGAATTAATTTGGATAGAGATGGAGATATCACCTCCTAAGCAGGTAATAAAATCTTACCTTTAGAAAGTGAGCTGGGATGTAATCGGCTCTTCATCATGTTAAGTGATTAAATGTCTTCAGGGATCTTATCCTTTAATCTCTTCCACCAATTAATTTGTTTTCCTTGAAAGTTTAGCTGGGGCAGGCCCACAGGAAAACTGAACAAACACATCCTCAGTTGAGCTCAGCAGGGTGGCCTTCTGCAGGTCACTTCTTTTCACTGAATGCCCCACAGAGCTTTGCTGGGTCACTGCACTGCCTGGCTACTCAGAGAGGTCAGTGCCCAAGAGTGACCGTGGAACTGTGTTTAAAGCCACATTAACCATTGCTGAGAACTCAGCACTGCTAAAGGACTCAGAACAGTTAGAGAACTTGGAACTGTTAGCCTAGGAGTTTTTATCAAATGCAGAAAATACTGTTTTGCACAATTTATCATAAGATACTATAGTAGCTTTTGATAAACACAGCTATGAGCTATGATATTATTTGACCTTGAAACAGACACAGCAGCCAGGGGTGCCCGGAACAGGCCACCAGTTCTCAGAGTAATATTCTAAAACAGTCTGATCTGGAACAAATCAGTTTCCTCCTGGGTAATGTCCCTTTTTAAGCGGCCTGGCAAACATTTTTAAAAATAGTTTCTAGATGCTCTATTTTGCTGCTTAAGGTTTTTTTTTTTTTTCTTCAAGGCATCTGATTGTATTTCAACATGGTATTAAATTTTCCTTAATTAAGTCTTTCCACAGTGTGCTTGTGGAAATGACAGATTAGACCAGCGGTTCTCAACCTGGGGGTCGCAACCCACAGGAACTGTATTAAAGGGTCGTGGCATTAGGACGGTTGAGAACCACTGGATTAGACTGAGTTCTGGGTGGGGGGAATAGGGGAGTTACTTATTTTTTGTTATGTAAATGTGGGAATTCTTGCTTATACCAAGGTGGACAACAACACAGCACTGGTTGACAAATTGAAGAGATTCCAGCAGGAGAATGAGGAGTTAAAAGCCCGGATGGACAAGCACATGGCAATTTCAAGGTAAAAGAAAATGGTCCTGTTTCTCCGGAACGCTTCCCTTCCTTGAACATTGGGCTGTACTTTCTTTCTTTTTTTTTTTTTTTTGAGATAGAGTCTCACTATGTCACCCTCAGTAGCATGCCATGGCATCACAGCTCACAGCAACCCCAAACTCCTGGGCTCAAGCTATTCTCTTGCCTCAGCCTCCCAAGTAGCTGGGACACAGACACCTGCCACAACACCCAGCTGTTTTTAAATTGCATTTGTCATTGTTGTTTAGCAAGCCCGGGCTGAATTTGAACCTGCCAACCTCGGTGTATGTGGCCGGCACCCTACCCACTGAGCTACGGCCGCAGACCTGAGGGCCGCACTTTCTTAGCACCCTCCACCCATGTCCCTCCTGGAAATGCCACTGAAGCCAGAGGCTTAAGGGGTCCAAATTTCTCTCTGGAAGAGATGATTGTGGCCCCGATGGGACACTGAGACCCCCATGAGCCAGCCTCTTGCAGACCCTCTGACCTACAAGGCCCCGAGAACACTTGCAGAGAAACAGCAGCACAAAAGGAGACAGGAAACCTCCCCAGACGTCAGACAGTCACAGAATGGGTAGAAGGCTTGTAAAAGTTCACTCACTTTCCTGCTAGGAAATTGCCCCAAAGAGGTGCCGTTTCTTTTTCTTTTTTCTTCCTCAAGTTCACACTTCTAGGTTTCTTAGCCAGCCAAGTGTCTTTGACCTGGTCCAGGATTCCATTTTATCCCAAAAGGGTAACGTGGGCCTTTCAATCTAAAACGGTAAGAAAATAATTTTTTTTCTTCGAGTCCTTTTTAACTTAGACTGACATGGTTTCTGGCTCTTCTCTGTCTTTAAGGCAACTCTCCACCGAGCAGGCGGTTCTGCAGGAGTCGCTGGAGAAAGAATCAAAAGTCAACAAGCGCCTCTCCATGGAGAACGAGGAGCTTTTGTGGAAGCTGCACAACGGTGACCTGTGTAGCCCCAAGCGGTCCCCCACGTCCTCCGCCATCCCGTTCCAGTCCCCAAGGAGTTCCGGCTCCTTCTCCAGCCCCAGCATTTCACCCAGATGACACATCTTGAACACTAAGAGACTGTCCGGAAGCATTTGGAGACAGGTCTGTAGGACTGATCCTCACGGTGACACGGGAGCACCGCCTTAGCGTACATGGATTCACTGCAGGATAACTGGAAAGTCACCCCCGGAAGCGGCTACTTCTGAGACTGGAACTCCGGAGGAAGACTTTTGACCC
Organism: Otolemur garnettii; assembly: GCF_000181295.1. Lineage (NCBI taxonomy): Eukaryota > Metazoa > Chordata > Mammalia > Primates > Galagidae > Otolemur > Otolemur garnettii. Next base: position 438,995 of record NW_003852516.1, read on the forward strand.
AGTCCCAAAGACACCTCCAAAAAAGATTTCAGAACCGACCCGGACATCGTTGCACAGAGCACTTAAAGAACGAGAGAATCTTGTTTATTGCCTTTTTCACCTAAGCATAGGGGGAAAAGCTCTCAGGGGCCTATTCAGATAAAGATGTATAACCTTTCTACTGTTCTTCACCCTAGACACCTTCTTGTGAGTTTTATTGGGGTGTGAATGAGGTGGCCGTACCAGGTGTCTGATGCAGCCGCCTTCGCTGCGTATGGAGTCAAAAGCCGGAGAATCAGACAGACATTTCAGCAAAGCCATAGCATAGAAAGCAATAGCTGCTTACGTTATGATCCCCACCATCTCTGCTCAGCCCTGTGACATGCTGGGAAGAGGCTATCGTGACAGGAGACGCTTTGACTGTGTCACTGTCCCCATTCTGTTAACTTTCTGGGAGTTTTTCAATAGTCAGCCATGTCCACTGAAACCAGATTTTTCTGTCGATTTTTTACTCAGCCCTGTGAGCCCAACGCTATACCACGATCCATTTTCTCAGGCTTATGAGTAAATGTAGAACCCTAATTTTTCTTAAAAATGTATATAAAGAAAAGAGCAGAACCCAGGGATGGTTCTGCCTTATTTTTACCTTGATCGAAGCTGTTCCTGCAGATTTAATCTGTTGTCCTCTCTCCCATTAGCCTCCTTCTCCCCTCTGCTCTCTCCCTCCTCCAGAGCCACAGAGGCAAACCACCTCCCTGCTTCTCTCTGGGACGCAAGGATCAAGGGACGTCCTTTTCCAGAGCCAGCTCATCTTCAAGGTGCTGAAGCCACTTTCCAAATACACTATGGCCTGGGTCTGATACTATAAATTTGAAAAAAAATCTTAAAGTCGAGAACAAGAGAAAGTCACTGGCCAGTAGAATTAAAATAGGATTCAGTGTTTATGGATGACTAGAAGCACCTTGACCTTGACTACACCAGTGATGCAGGATTTAAGAGAAGAAAACAGGGTAGGAAGACCACGCTGATTTTTCAGGTACCCTTTGAAAAATCCTTTTGTGTTTGGAATGGCCAGCCAGCAAATGGAAAGTGTGGCTCTCGTGTGACTCTGCTCCAAGAAATGTTTCCATTTCTTTCCACACCGTCACTTATCACCTCCCCCAATTCTGAGACTTTGGTAAAGGCAGAAGGAAGGAAGTACTGTGGCTTCCTCTCCTCTCCCTGCATGTGTCAACATGGCAGTGTCAGTATTTACTAAGCTGCAGTCAGTGGCTGGACAAATAGCCCCTATGGTAAGAAGAGCTTCAGGAATAGAGGTGAATATTTGAGTCATTTCCATGTACACTGCATAGCAAAGTGATAGTCACCGTGCATGTTTTCTTTAATTCGTGATTGTGTCTGAAGTCTGACTTCCAGTAGCTTATGATGTATGTCACTTTCCCTGTTTGCTTTCAGTAAGTAGAAACAGAGGTTCACTGCCACTTCCTGGAGTGTCTCTGCTCGTGCTTCCAACTAGCCAAAGTTGGGTTGGTTTGCCATTCATCCCCCACACGTGGTAAATCTCATACGGTTCCCTGCTGTCCTCCACACTGTGTGTCCGGGAAATAAATCTTACAGCAATTAATAGCAAATGTTCTTCAGAGAACAAAACAGAGAACCTTTTTTTAAAAAACCAAATATTTCATGTAGGATGCAAAATGTCAGCACGTCATAAAAATATGGATGTGTAAACAACTGTAGTTGTCAGTTTTTAGCGATGGAAAGTGTACTTTACTTTGATCAAATAAATAATGCTGGAATATTCAATATAAGAATTGTGACCTTTGCCTTTGCAAAGCTTGTCCTCAGACCGTAGTCATTTAGACTGTGTCTCCTTTGACGCGACTTACCTGGAATTTCCAGGGCAAGCGCAGAATCGGTCATGGGCAGAGCTTCGGCTCACAGCTAGAGTTAGAGCTAGGCTTTTCTTTTCCAAGTTCAAAGCTACGTGTGTTTGAGAAAAAAAAATTTTCGGCTGGTTTTAACAATCTGAGTTATATAACATAAGAATTAGAATAGCTCTGATGTAAATATTTATGAAGATGAGGAAAACGTCTAAACAAACTTAAATGTTAATCTGTGCATCTATTTTATATTGACAGTTATATATATTTTTTTGAGACAGAGTCTTACTGTGTCACCCTCGGTAGAGTACCTTGGCGTCACAGCTTACAGCCATCTCAAACTCTTGGGCTCAAGTGATTCTCTTGCCTCAGCCTCCCAAGTAGCTGGGACTACAGGTACCTGCCACAACACCTGGATATTTTTTTGTTGTCATCATTATTGTTTAGCATGCCTGGGCCAGGTTCAAACACACCAGCCTTGATGTATGTGGCCGGTGCCCTAACCACTGAGCTACGGGCGCTGAGACTGACAGTTACTTTTTTTTTTTTTGCAGTTTTTGGCCAGGGCTGAGTTTTGAACCCACCACCTCCAGCATATGGGACCAGTGACAGTTACACTTTTAAAAACATGTTTTCACCCTTACTGAATAGACTCATCCAGAATTAAAAATCAAGTATATAGAATGTTTTTCAATTATCATAAATTAACTCACATTTGCTTTCAAGTTGGTGCTTGTGGCTCAGTAGTTGAACTATAGATTAGTACATCTTAAAATTTTAGTGTGTTGTAGTCAACACTAGGTATTGACCCAAATATTGCTGCCCGCTATGTCCCTCTGGCTGTACTTTAAAAAAACAAGCACTTACCCCATTTTTTTATTTACAAAAAATTGCTCCTTTAATAGACATGATTATATAAAGTTGTTTACATATTTACTTATAAAAACTAGAAACACAGATGTAGGCAAGCAACCCAAAATACGTGTTTTGTGTTAAAAAAGTTAACACTTGTATTAACGGACCCAATGACTTCCTTTGAGTTTGGACGTCTGGGTCTGACTCATGAGGGCAGGGGTTAGGGTCAGGTACTAGACGTCAGCCCTTCAGCTAAGCACTAATAAAATGAATCCCAAAGCCCATCATTTAATTCTACAAATAGGGCTTCCATAAGTTCATCATACTTCCCTTTTCCACGTCAGGAAAACTCAACGGTGGTAGCTACTGTCGTCTGTCCTTGAGGATTCTGTGCGGTACAAATATAATACCCTGCGTCAATGGTCTCAAAGTCCTCCACCGTGATGACGCTCTGGGAGATTCTTGTGGTGTGACCGCGTCCTCTGTGGATCAGCCTCCAAGAGTCTTGAATTGTCACGGGCCTGTCGTCCTGTGTAACGACACCCACACAGACTGAAGCACGAGAGGCAAGTCACTATCAACAGCTCCCATTCACCCCACACTGTTGAGTGTCCCTTTCAAAGTGGAAAACACAGGCTCACAAGAGATGATTTGGCATGGGTGCTCATAAGCTCTGGGTACTTCTACACTGTGCAATCATTTTAGGCTGTATTCTTTTCCCACTGAATTTGGAAAAACTCTGGAATTTCATTATGCTGTTTGGCACACTCTCTTTGGAGCCTTTTTTCAGTAAGTTTCTACTATAAAATTTATCCTTTTGGAACTCCAAGGACTGGAACTGGTATTAAGCCTTAAGAGCGTGGCCAAAATTTTTCCACTGCCTACTGTCTCCCCTAAGCTCAGTGACTCCTATTTACAGGATAGCAAGTCAAAAGCCTGATGGAACAGTCACTGTGTAAGTGACAAATTTGAGAGGGGGAGAGCTCTGATTAGGCACATGTGTCACTGGACTCCAGTGGGAGAAAAGTTATACCAGGAGTGGGTAAGACACTGCAGGGGGGCACACGAACCCCCGTATCTGGAAAATGAGATGGCCACTAGTGCCATGTCTCAGCCACCTCTGGTGATAAGAGCATAGTACTGTCTCAATCAGTTGAACTGATTAATGTTTATAAGTGAATAAATACCTTTTGTGTTTAGAAAATCCCAGTTAGCAATGTAGAAAAAACCCTCCATTGAAAATCATTCCGGTCCTCTCTGTGTAACATTTTTTAAAAACAAGTACCTAGCACAAGGATGCTGGTAAACGCCATTCCCCAAGGATAGTTATTTTCTACCAATCATAACCCATAGGCCAGAAGCATATCAGCTACTGAGCTTGGCTGGGGAGGCCAGGTTTCTTCTGGCAACAAAGGGCTCATTCCAAGTTGGTGTCAGAGCTGTTTATTTTAGTAAGCAGGCTGTGCACAAGAGCTAAATATGTTTTAGCTGCTTTTAGGGGACGTCTATTTTAAAATGATCTCTGGCCTCACAGCACCTTTTCGATACAGGCTGTGTGTCTGTGCCCACTTGGTAGATGTCTGCTCAGAGGCCCTGGCCACAGAGCACAGGGCATAGCCTATAAGGCCTGAAGAAGAACCCAAAAGGTTAGATTAGTCTGCAAGAGACCCAGAAGCTGGGATTGAAGACTGTCCATTTCATATCCCTCATAACTAAGGGGTTTAAAGAAAAACTACACATGGAGAGGGTACATGGAGCAAATTGCCTAATGGAATCCAATTGGTTTTTATTCCCTGTCCTTAAAAATAAAGTCTATTTGCAAATAGCCTGAGACACCGCAGAAGAAAACAGGCAAGCCGTGGCCCCTCCCATAGTCCCACAGGTTTCTAGGGCTACCTGATTCATGGCCTGTGTCCCTGGGTGGGGACAAAACTATTAAAATGTCCAGCTGACACTCAGGAGCAGCGCTTACCTTCTGCCCTGGAAAGATCCACCTGAACTCCACCTCGACGTCGGGCTCCCCCAGGACGGTGCAGGCCACGCTGATGTCATCCCCGCCCTTCACCTTGTTTGAGGAGGCCACGATGGTGGTTGAAGGAGGACCGCTGGGAACTAGAAGGCAGCAGGAGACAGGCACAGTGAGGGAGACTGAGCGTGACGCTGGAAAGGAACCCACAGCCGTGTCTGTTCTTGGGAGAGACGAGACGTTTCTTCCTCGCTTACAGCTTCCCCGCCAGCACCAGCCCCCCACTTTTGGCTTCCTTTGAAGCCACCCTTAGCTCTCAACCCTGCTGGTCTAGAACTCCCAGGGACATCCACCAAGCTTGTGATGGGGAGAGGCTCAGAGGTCTGTCCGGGGTTACAGGGAACAAAGAAGTGAGAGGAGTGAAGCCACTTAGGGAAGGGGCGGGTAGGACATAGTGACAACAGCCTGGGTGGTGGTGTCCAGAGGGGCAGCAGGGAGCCGGCAGGTATGTGGCTGTACATCCTTAGAAAAGTCTAAACATACAAACAAGCAGGGCCCAAGTGCCACTGGGTTGGCAGTGCCTTCACCGCGTTTCAGCAAGAGTTTCTCCATTCTGGCCAGTTCACTCAACTGAGCAAGGCTACGTGTCAAGGGCTAGATGACCTGGTCTCTGAACCCTTGCAAGTGGTTTTCTAGAAGGGTAAACACCAAGCAAGTAATGATGTACTTAACACTTGTGTGAAGAGCTATGATGCAGAAGCCCAGAGTGTACTAACAGTTCGGAGTAGTCTGAGAGCAGGGGAAGGTTTCGGGAAGCAGCATTTGAATGAAAATCTCAGGGGAGAGCTTCAGAGACATGGATGGAAGCATTGAGTGTGCAGCCCCTCTGTGAGGGGTGGCTCAGTGCAGACAGGCTGCGCTGGGGGCAGGGAGGAGTGCCCTAGGCTGGGCGGGGTGGGGGGAGGAAGGAGTGTCCCCCAGACTAGGAAAGGGGGACAGGAGGAGTATTCCCCAGACTGGACAGAGAGGTGTGCCCCAGGCTGGGTGGGGTGGGGGGAGGAAGGAGTGTCCCCCAGACTAGGAAAAGGGGACAGGAAGAGTATTCCCCAGACTGGACAGAGAGGAGTGCCCCAGGCTGGGTGGGGTGGGGGGAGGAAGGAGTGTCTCCCAGACTAGGAAAGGAGGACAGGAGGAGTATTCCCCAGACTGGACAGAGAGGAGTGCCCCAGGCTGGGCGGGGTGGGGGGAGGAAGGAGTGTCCCCCAAACTAGGAAAGGGGGACAGGCCCCAGACTGGACAGAGAGGAGTACCCCAGGCTGGGCGGGGGGAGGAAGGAGTGTCCCCCAGACTAGGAAAGGGGGACAGGGAGGAGTGTCCCCAGGCTGGAGAGGGTAGGGGGAAGGAGAAGTGTCCCCAGGCTGGGCAGAGGAGGACAGGGAGGAGTGTCCCCAGGCCGGACAGAGAGCATTGCCCCAGGCTGGAGAGGGTAGGGGGAGGGAGAAGTGTCCCCAGGCTGGGCGGGGTGGGGGGGGAGGGAGAAGTGTCCCCAGACTAGGAAAGGGGGACAGGGAGGAGTATCCCCAGGGTGGAGAGGGTAGGGGGAAGGAGGAGTGTCCCCAGGCTGGGCAGAGGAGGACAGGGAGGAGTGTCCCCAGGCTGGACAGAAAGCATTGCCCCAGGCTGAAGAGGGTAGGGGGAGGGAGACGTGTCCCCAGGCTGGGCAGGGTGGGGGGAGGAAGGAGTGTCCCCAGACTAGGAAAGGGGGACAGGAGGAGTATTCCCCAGACTGGACAGAGAGGAGTGCCCCAGGCTGGGTGAGGTGGGGGGAGGAAGGAGTGTCCCCCAGATTAGGAAAGGGGGACAGGGAGGAGTGTCCCCAGGCTGGACAGAGAGCATTGCCCCAGGCTGGAGAGGGTAGGGGGAGGGAGACGTGTCCCCAGGCTGGGCGGGGTGGGGGGAGGAAGGAGTGTCCCCAGACTAGGAAAAGGGGACAGGAGGAGTATTCCCCAGACTGGACAGAGAGGAGTGCCCAAGACTGGGTGGGGTGGGGGGAGAAATGAGTGTCCCTCAGACTAAGAAAGGGGGACAGGGAAGAGTGTCCCTAGGCAGGGCAGAGGAAGACAGGGAGGAGTGTCCCCAGGCTGGACAGAGAGCAGTGCCCCAGGCTGGAGAGGGTAGGGGGAAGGAGAAGTGTCCCCAGGCTGGGCAAAGGACAAGGAAGAGTGTCCCCATGCCAGGCAGAGGGGGACAGGGCAGAGTGTCCCCCACACTGGGAAGGAAGGCAGAGGCCGGTCAGATAGACCTGAGGATTTACACCAGTAGTATGGTACCTGCTGGTGCCATAGCAATCAGTCATCTAGAGTGTGGGAAATGGAGTGGAGAAAGACAGAGTGAACATAAGAGACATCAGTGGGAAACGTTATTCATATTAGTCCTGGGAAGAGATGACAGTACAAACCCTTTTTTGCAGTGAGTAGGAGAGAAACTAGAGTTGAAATTGATTTAATGGAAAAAGTAGAAAGGACTCAGAGAGGGAAGGTTGGGCTTGACTTGCAGCCACCAGCCTATCCCCTGGGTGACTGAGGTGCCATCACCAGGACAGAGAAGGCAGAAGAACCAGGTCAGGGATGACTGTGGGTTTGGGCGGGGCACAAAGGGTCTGAAGGGCCCTGAGGCCTCCAGGCACAGGCACTAGGTGGACAGTTGGTGATGTGAACCTGCCACTCCCGGGTCTGAGCCACAGATACTCATTTAGAGTTCAGAGCGTGCGTGTAAGACGTGGAGCCATGGAGATGGCAGAGGCTGCCCAGGAAGGGAACAGGAGAGAGAGGGGAGCGGACCTCGTGGAGCCCCAGTGCTGAAAAGCTGACAGGGCAACCTGCTGGCGAAGCAGAATAAGCAGCCAAGAGGCAGAGAAACAACCAGGGAGGAGGCTGTTCCTGCAGGAGGGGAAAAGGACAGGAACGGCCTGCTGGATTTAACGGCACACGAGTCCCCGGGAACCTTGGCCACAGCTGTTTTGGCACCAGGCAGGGAGAAAGCCAGATGGCAGTGGGCTAAGGAGTGTGGGGGTGAGGGGAGGAAAGAAAGTGGGGCAGGGGACCCCAAGCTCAGGCAGGGACTTGGCTGTCCTGGGAAAGGGCATTGGCCTCGGGGAGACTGAGGGGTCAAAGCAGGGCTGCAGGAGTTATTTGGTGACAGAGCACTGGGGCCACCGCCAGCAGCTGACAATACCAGGCACCAAGGAGCCTGAATTCCAACTCCAGGGAGCCACCAGCTCTTGGGGCCACTCATGCCTCCACAGGCCTGCCTGGCTAACGCCAGTGCAGGAGGATGGCCTCTCCCAAAGACCACCTGCCATGGTCAGGCCGCAGAGAGAGACAGAAGTAACCCCTGAGGGATGGCAGTGCCTGAAATGCAAGTCTTTCCCCTCCTCCCTCACAGGGTCTGGCAAGGGGGTGCCAGCACTCCAGAAAGAAGGGCAATTGGACCACGAGAACCTCTGGTCAGGGCAAGCAGGTGACCTGAAGCTCTGTGGTTGATGGCCCTGTGCCATCAGCCCAGGCGGGGGCTCCTAGGAGGCAAGGGGTCCGGGTTGTGCTCTGTAAGTTTCTGGTTACCACATAGTCCAGAGACAGAGGATCGGAGGGACATAGAGACTTCAAGGCTCCAGCCTTTTTGGTCTGTGGCTCAGACCAAAAAAACACATACAGACTGGGCATGGTGGCTCACACCTGTAATCCCAGCACTTTGGGAGGCAGAGCACAGAAGTTCAAGACCAGTCTGGATAACATAGCAAGACCCCATCTCTACAAAAATTTTTTTCAATTAGGTGTGGTGGCATGTGGCTATCGTCCCACATACTTGGGAGGTTGAGGTGGGAGGACTGCTTGAGCCCAAGAGTTTGAAGCTATGATCGCACCACTGTACTCCAGCCCAGGTGACAGAGTGAGACCCTGTCTCAAAAAGAGGGGGGCAAAGCGGACACAGAGCAGGATGAGGATACATCTGCATTGGGACCAATGACATTGAGGAGGCTGCTTAGGAGTGAACCTCCTATTACTCATGGCAAAGTGCTGAAGCCACCGTCTGCCCCATCAGGTTCACAGGCAAGAAGCCAGCTTAGTGTTTACTACCAAGGTTCCCAGCTCTTGGGCTCCGGCCTCTCTCTCAGCACTGAAGCACCTGAGCAGAGCAGGGAGGGGACTGTCTCCTGCTCTGAGTTTCTGGACTCAGCTGTAGAACCTGAGCATGGTAGGGAGAGAGGGGACAGCTTTGGGATGAATTTAAAATGAATAGTCGGCTCAGCGCCTGTGGCTCAAGCGGCTAAGGCACCAGCCACATACACCTAAGGTGGCGGGTTCAAATCCCCAGCCCGGGCCCGCCAAACAACAATGATGGCTGCAACCAAAATGATGGCTGGTCCCAGCTACTTGGGAGGCTGAGGCAGGAGACTCGATTGAGCCCAGGAGTTGGAGGTTGCTGTGAGCTGTGATGCCACAGCACTCTACCCAGGGGGACAGCTTGAGGCTCCGTCTCAAAAAAATAAAAAATAAATAAATAAAATAAAATGAATAGTCTAGAAACCAGAAATGGGGCTGTCTTACCCAACAAGCCTGTCAGAGCAAAACCTGGAAGCTATGAAGAACAGAAGCAGCTGGCTAGGAAAGCAACTGAAACTCCTCACTAAAAGGGTTACATTTTGAAAAGATAGTTCCAATTTAAATGGAGAGTGTGATCATGGTTGACCTTGGTTAAGAGGAGGGGCATGAGGCCAGCTGGAAGAGAATGAGGCAGGCAGGATTGGAGGACGGGAAGCTTGCAGGGCACCTTGGGGGAAGCAGGGTAGATATGGGACAAAAGGCAGGGGACACGGGAGAAGGACAGTCCAGAAACTGGGAAACTGTCAGGGAAAGCAGAGTAGAAATGGGAAAAAAGGCAAGGGGCACTAGGTGGGGCAGACCAGAGACCAGGCAATCATAGCAACACCCTCAAGCACCTGTGGGATTGTCTCAGCAGCCCTCAGCTCTCTGGGTCCAGGCGAGAAGGGAGGGTCTCCAGAGCACACAGGAATTCAACCAACTTGAGCAATCAACCCGTTCTGCAGCCTTTGTTCCCAAGGCCTGCGGCTGCGCCCCTGGCTGAAACCAGCCCCACAGACCCCAGCAGCCCGTAGGTGAAGGCAGGCGAACTTTGTTCCCGACCACGCTAAAGTCCCCACCCAGGAGGACAGGTGGCTTCATTGTCCTGCAACACGTGGGGGACAACTAACCCCAGAAAACTCCATCCCTACATGTGGGAACATGTCTTTTTCTTTCTCAACTACCCTGTAAAACTCCAGCCCACTTTCCCCCCGGGAGACACTGCTTTGGAGGTTATTCTCAGCGCTGGCTTGCTGCGAATGATTAACAACTCTCACTGGGGGCAGCACCCAGAGCTGAGTGGGTAGAGCACCAGCCATATACACTGAGGCTGGCGGGTTTGAACCCAGCCCAGACCAGCTCAAACAACAGTGATAACTGCAACAAAAAAAAAATAGCCAGGCATTGTGGTGGCCCCCTGTAGTCCCAGCTACTTGGGAGACTGAAGCAAGAGAATCACTTAAGCCCAAGAGTTTGAGGTTGCTGTGAGCTATGAAGCCATGGCACTCTACCCAGGACGACGGCTTGAGACTCTGTCTTAAAAAAAAAAAAAAAAAAACTGGGGCAATGCCTGTGGCTCAGTCAGTAGGGCACCTGCCCCATATACGGAGGGTGATAGGTTCAAACCCAGCCATGGCCAAACTGCAACAACAACAACGACAAAAAAAATATATATGTGTGTGTATATATATAGCCAGGTGTTGTGGCTGGCACCTATAGTCCCAGGAACTTGGGAGGCTGAGGCAAGAGAAACGCCTAAGCCCAGGAGTTGTAGGTTGCTGTGAGCTGTGATGCCACAGCACTCTACCAAGGTGATAAAGTGAGACTCTGTCTCTACAAAAAAAAAAAAAAAAAAACCCAAAAACTCGTTGATCAAGACCCACATTTTCCTGGAGAGTCACTGGCCACTACAAACCCTGGTCTTTGGGCAGCATAGGCCCAGGGAGACAGGGCAGTGGAATGGGATGGGCAGGTTCATTTAACATAATTTGTTCCTGGACAGGCAGGAGGGAAGTGCAGAGGAGCGAAGTCTGCAGGCATCAGTGGAAAGCTGATGTGATGAGCCCCAGGATGTAAGCCCGGCAGGTGGAGGGCCTGGGGACAGGAGAGAGGAGCAAACTCAGCAGCGTAGAACAGTGCGAGCCTGTGGCCGGAGCTGGGACTACCTGGGCTGACAGGGTGGTTAGAGGATGGATGGAGTATGGAGGGGGGCAAATGGCAATGCGTTGAAATGTTTAAGAACAGACAAGAGTGACAGAAAGAGAGCTGAGACCGAGGCTCCCAGCCAAAGGGGAGACACCGAGAGTCAGAAGTGGGAATGGGCACAGGAAGGACGCAGTCTCACGGGGGCAGCGGACAGTGCACTTGGGAGTTATCAGATTCGGGTTAAAACAAAGAGGCTGGGAGGATACCCCAAAGGAGGGTAAAGATGGAGGGGACCTGATGATCAAACACACAGAGAGCACCGTGGGGACGATGGACGGATCTGGCCGGAAGGGAAGACGGGTGTGGGGCCACAGTCACAGGCAAGCAGGTAGGACATTCCAGAAACAGCAGTACAGGAGGGCAGCCTAGAAGAGCAGAGTCCCGTGTACCCGAGTAGGGAGGGAACAGCCCGCAGACAATGGCCAAGGAGGGGACCGCGCCAGGCTCACCTTCCACGTAGAGCAGCTGGTATTTGACGGAGACCTGCGACCTGCCTCCAGCCTCGGCCCTGCAGTAGACGACGCCCTGCTGTGTGGCCCGTGGCCGCAGGTACACGAAGCCACGCTTCACGTCGTAGGCCACGTCTGTCCCATTGGCCGGGATCTCCTTGGCCGGGAACTCCCTGTGCAGGGTGACTTTGGCGGACAGCACCGTTACCCGGCAGGGAACCACCGCCTGTCTGTCTGGGTTCAAGTAGACAACATCGAAGTAGCTGGGAGACGGCACGAACAGCTCGCCTTTCTCTGTAGAGGGGAAGACAGGGGCTGACGCAGGGAAGTGGCCCAGGGCGCAGCGGCTTGGGGTTTGGGAACCTGCTCAGAATACTGAGTCCTTGGGAATAGGAAAGGCTGATATTTGTATTATTATTATTTTGAGACAGAGTTTCACTATGTCACCCTCAGTCGAGTGCCAAGGTGTCATAGCTCACAGCAACCTCAAACTCTTGGGCTCAAGTGATTCTCTTGCCTCAGCCTCCCAAGTAGCTGGGACTACAGGTGCCCACCACAACACCTGGCTATTTTTTGGTTGTAGTTGTCGTTGTTTGGCAGGCCCGGGCTGGATTCGAGCCTGCCAGCACTGGTGTATGGGGCTAACGCCTTAGCCACTTGAGCTAGAGGTGCCAAGCCAAGAGGCTGACTTTTAAAAATGCTTTTCATGGCTCAGCGCCTATAGCTCAGTGGTTAAGCTGCTGGCCACATATACTGGGCTGCCAGGTTCAATCCCAACCCAGGCCTGCTAAACAATGACAACTACAACAAAATAAATAGCTAGGCCTTGTGGCAGGCAGACCCATTCCTTGGGAGGCTGAGGCCGGAGAATGGCTTAAGCCATCCTCAAGAGTTTGAGGTTGCCAGGGCTACATTGTGAGACTGTCTCAAAAAACAAAAACAAAAAGAAAACCACATTTTTTATTTTTTGGAAGACTAACATTTTACTTCCCATCTCCTTAGTTCAAGGCCAAATTGGGCCCATAGGTCACCAGCCTGAGGAAGCAGGGACAGAGGCTGAAGGGCAGTTTCAAAACCTTCAGGCCATCTGCTGCTGCTTTACAGAGAAAGCAGCCCCTGCAGCGCTGGCCAGCGGGGACACAGGCCCAACACGTGCAGTGTCCAGCCTGTCGCCACCCAGAGAACCTGGCCTGCCAAGCTTAGCGCAAGGAAATGGGACAGAGGAGCAATCTGCAGGTCTCCAGACTGGTTGGCTTGGCCACCACCTGCTGGGAACCGTCAGCCAGTCTCTCATATGGGCGGTTCCCTTTGAAATCACTCTGCCTGGTTCTGGAAGCTTTAGATAATGGGGCTTCTTTACTGATATCTTACAGCATTGGGAGAATTGAGGACTGGCTCATCCATACCGTCCTTCGGACAAAGGACTCTGGGCTGGGCTTTGGGGGGTTTGTTTGTTTCTTTGGCTTGGCACATTAAATCCTTTGTTTTTCTGGATCATTCTGGGCGGGACTATTACAGTAATTGCTAAGAGGAATCTTTGGCGCTAATCACACCTCCACACTTGTTAATTTGTTCTCTGTGATTTCCCTGCAATGTTCCTGAAACAAATTATTACTTTTGGCTTTCTCCTCCACTGGCCTTTTTTTGTCGGGTGAATGGTGTTTTAGGTTGGGGTCCGAATTCCTGGACACCTCTCAAATGTCTTCATGGGCCAAGAGTTCTTGGGCTATGATTACCCAGTTCATTAATGAGAAGATTCTTTCTCCCTCTCCCAGCTCTAAGATTAGGAAACCCTAGGTCCAGTATCTATCTTTTGCAAGGCTTTATACCAGGCCAGGCAATTTGTGCTACTTTACAATAAATTGACTTTCAGGCTTTTTTTTTTTTTTTTGCAGTTTTTGGCCAGGGCTGGGTTTGAACCCATCACCTCTGGTATATGGGGCTGACACCTTACTCCTTTGAGCCACAGGCCTCACCCTTGGAGCACCTTTGTTAATGGTAGGCCTAATGTTGAGGTGTTCATACAGATTCAGTCTATATGGCCTCGGATGTGCTACTTAATCCCCTGTGCTTCCATATCCCCTTTTGTAAAGAGAAAAATCTGGAGGAGATAATATTAAAGATGTCGGGTGGTGCCTGTGGCTCAAAGGAGTAGGGCGCTGACCCCATATGCTGGAGGGGGCAGGTTCAAACCCAGCCCTGGCCAAAAACTCCAAGAAAAAAAAATGTCTTTATAGCAATAACACTTCAAGATTTTATGTTCAGGCTCGGCGCCTATAGCTCAACCGGCTAAGGCGCCAGCCACGTACACCTAAGGTGGCGGGTTCGAATCCCCAGCCCGGACCC
>NW_003852516.1:453730-454868 GCF_000181295.1 Otolemur garnettii
AAAAAAAAAAAAAAAAATGAAAGAAAGAAAGAAAAGAAAAGAAAAGAAAGAGGACCTGCTTCCAAAACTCAAAGAGAGCCCATGACCTTAGCAGGACATTCTGCTCAAGCAAAGCCTTCAGTTCAAAACCCAACCTAATGGCTCAGTGCCCGTAGCTCAGTGGTTATGGCGCCAACCACATACACTGAGGCTGGTGGGTTCAAGCCTGCTAAACAACAATGACAACAAAAAAATAGCCGGGCGTTGTGGCAGGTGCCTATAGTCCCAGCTACTTGGGAGGCTGAGGCAAGACAATCACTTAAGCCCAAGAGTTTGAGGTTGCTGTGAGTTATGACACCATGGCACTCCACCAAGGGTGACAAAGCAAGACTGTCTCATTTAAAAAAAAAAAAAAAAGTTATATGTCAATTTTTAAAAAATGAGAAAAGGGGAGGAACCTTCCAAAAGCTTCCTGAATAAAGATTAAAGAAGAAATACATATTGTAGTTGCTTAGTTGCAACCCATGGAGGGTGTCAGGGACTGACCCCACTAAAGTGGGCCTTTTGGGTTTTTTTTACACCTATTTGAAGAGCACAAGAGAACATGCAAAAACAAAACATCAGTCCCTGAACCACTACTACCACCACCACCACCACCCCCCTCCGTGGGATGGGATTGTTATTAATAAAAACTTGCACAAATTAACAACAGTCAGCCCCCCCCCCAAAACACTTCATTATTTTCAGTCAAACTCTAGTAAACATACAAACATAATGTATGACAGACATTTCTCCATATGGGTTGCTGGGAAACATATGTTTACAACGAATTCAGAGCCAGTGATGGAAACCTCAGCTTCTGTAACACTCACCTTGGTTTTTCAAACCTACCCATGCTGGAGCAAATTGCTAAACCCCATTCTGGAAACCCAACTGAATTCTGAGCTTAGTGTCAAGGAATAAGAAAGCAATAGAACACATTAGGACTCCTCTCTTTTTGATCCAGGTATCTTGACAGCTAAATTTGTTTTAGCCTTCCTTTGATTCACAAAAGGACTAAAGTAAATTAAGAAAGAGGACCAGCTCGGCGCCTATAGCTCAACCGGCTAAGGCGCCAGCCACGTACACCTAAGGTGGTGGGTTCGAATCCCCAGCCCGG
>NW_003852516.1:456170-466661 GCF_000181295.1 Otolemur garnettii
GGCGCCGAGCCAGCGCATGGCAATTCTGTGTAGCATTTTCCAGAATGAGGAGCCAGAGGGGTTGTGTATGAACAACTGTTAGCATTCTCCTGACACCACCAGGTTTGTCGGTTAGTGTCTGTCTGGCTGTATCTGTCCATCTATTACCTTGTCAAGGGTTCAGGGCAATAGAACACTGAATCCTGGGGGAGAAAAACAGGGTTTGACTTGCCTGCACTAAAAGTGCCGGAACACCGAGTCTCTGCCTCAGCATTCTTATTTCTAAAATCGAGAAAATAGTTTTTGCTTATTTCCTAGGAATATCGTGTCAGTGAGGAACATCATGCCTCCAGAACTGTGTGGCCTACGCTGTTAATGCAGCTCCTTTCCAGACAGGAACTATTTGAGCAGAATGGGAAAAATACATGAGATTTTGCTTAACGAACAGCCAGGGTGTAAGATCATTTTGAGTCACAGCCCTAAGTCATTTTAGGGCTGAAAGGAAGATGGATTCAGGACACCGATGAATTTCATAAAATCCCCTGCCTGCACACAAGGAAAGGATTCTGATCGCCCCTGAAATGTCTCAGTCAGCAACAAAAACTGGGGGTGGAATTTGCAAGATCCCAGAAAGCTGTTCCTGACCTCTGATCCTTGCTGGAGAACTTCATTCCCTGAACTGCAGCTTGAGAGCTTTGCAGAGCAAAGAGGCTGAAGAGCTACTCTGAGCAAGGCCTGTTTCTCAAAACGCAAGCTCCACCAGGCAAACGCATACCTCGCACTGCAGGGCCCGAGAGTTCTCCACTGCGACTGATGCATTTTCAGTTACCTCACCCAGGCTCAGAGACAGAGACCAGAGCCTCGAAGAGCCCCACCTTGGGAATCCTGCCCCCCAAACCTCAGCTCATAGTACTCTAAGAACAAATGAGGGGAGATCTATCAGTCAAGAATCCTGTGACTACAGAGTTTCCAGGAAGGAGACCATCACAGACAGGTTCTGAGAGCACAGTGGTGAAAAGTCACCAGCAGTGCTGATCAACAGAATCTTCTGTGATAAAAAAAAAAATCTCTATTTTTGTTTAGAAATATTGTCTATTTTTTGAGACTTTGGAAAAAACATAACAAGTGATAACTCTATACTGAACCTCAGCGTCAAAGCATTCCATAATAGTCATACTTTTATTTGACGATGTGAATGCTACTTTCTTTGCATTACTATTATTATTGCTTAAAACTTCATTGCAGCAATCGTCTGATTTCTTTTCTGAATGTGTTTATCTTCATTCATTCTTTACGAGGTTTTTGTGTCTAGTCCTTAAACATTGTTATTGTTGGTAAATTTTAAGCCTTTTTAATTCTGGGAAGGCAAAAAGTAGAAACCCAATAATCACATGTATATATAAAAAATAATAAAAAGAAAACATTCTCTCTCTGTACTGTACAGGACAATAGCTTCTGGCCACAAGTCCCCCAATGAGGAACCGAAATGTGCCAAGTACACTGAGAAATTGTTTTACGTCTTAACTAATTTTCACTTAAATAAGTAGTCACATGGGTCCAGTGGCTGCTCTTTTGGCCAGTACAGATACAGACCCTGGGGTTAGACAGTTCTGTATTCAACTCCTGGTACCACTACTTACTTCCTGTGTAACCTTAAGTTTTTATTTAATCTCTAAACCTCCACTTCCCCATCTGAAAAAAATAAATGGAAATTATAATATTAATAGGATTTATTCTGAAGGCTTCTTGTTAAGACTTCCATGAAATAATAAGTAAATGATGTAAAGCATTTAGCCCAGGGCCTGGTAAGCAGTGAGGGCCCCACGTCATTATTGGCTATTCGGCATGCAATGGGAACCTTCAGATCTGGGTGCAGTCCAGAAGCTGGAAGTGTCTGTGTGATGCACCGCACATTTTACCTGTGAAAAAGATGTAGGTCGAGCCCATTTTGGCCTCATCCTTCCTGCAGATGTAGCCATTGCAGAGCTGCCCCCAACAGCTGAATTCGCCTGTGTCAGCAGCTGTGGAATTGACCAGAGTCAACTGGCCATAGCGCTCGTGCTGTTTGACACTGTGCAGAAAAGAGACACAAAGTCAAAGCAGGTCAGCCCCGGCCGGGGACCCTCCAGCCCTCACCCAGGGGTCCTTTGTTC
This sequence comes from Otolemur garnettii, assembly GCF_000181295.1. Classification (NCBI taxonomy): domain Eukaryota; kingdom Metazoa; phylum Chordata; class Mammalia; order Primates; family Galagidae; genus Otolemur; species Otolemur garnettii. Next base: position 458,303 of record NW_003852516.1, read on the forward strand.
TCAGATGCAGACGTAGGAGTTTGTTCTCTCCAGTGGCACAAAGTAATTGAAGTGTGTAGGGGAGGCAGAGAGGAAATAATAAGTGACAATTATGTTTTCCCAGGAGGAGAAATTCTCTTTGACCTCAGAGCTGGAGTTTCCTTAAGCAGGATCATGGGTGCATTAGCCAGGAAGCCTCAGCAGCTCAGCAGGGAAGCCTGGGGCTGGTGTTTTCCTTTCAGCCTGTTTCTGATGAGTTCCTTTAAAAGCAGACAGCATGAAAGAAACCACCCGGCATTATCCAATATTCAAAATCCCTTTTACCAGCGAGGATAAGCCTCCAAATATGAGCCTGAAATCTTAGAAATGCTACATCATCATCTTTAAAATAATAACTTTTCTTTAGGAAAAAATGCATTGGCTGGTAAGATCCTTGACCTCTAAGTATGCTCATCTCTAGTAGAGTACAGAGAGTCACTGGACATGCAAACATTTCCTCTGACCTCTCTACTATCTCTACTTTTTTTTTTTTTTTTTTGAGACAGAATCTAACTTTGTCACCCTGGGTAGAGAGCCATGGCGTCATAGCTCACAGTAACCTCAACCTCTTGGGCTCAAGCAATCCTCTGGTTGCCAGAAGACAAGAAAGAGAGAGAGAAAGAGGACCCAGACACCATGTTTATAAGAGGAAGGGCTTTATTTCAGCTGGCAGAGCTTACAGTGAGAGAGGATACCCTAGAAGGGTGAGGTCTAGGAGAACAGGTCTTCTCAAGGAGACCACAATACACCTGCAGGGTCCTCTCCATGATGACTTGGCTCTGGGGAATTTGGAACTTGGAAATTCTGTAGGGGCTGGAATAGCATCTCCTGCTTGATTCAAACTGGCCAATAAGAAGGGTACCTGTGGGGTGGAACTTTTTGACTGTCAATAAAAAGGGAAAGACCAAGCCAGTTGGAAAGCATGGCCGTTTGGAAATCTTCTATGCCGCGTAAGCTCCCGGCTGATGAATAAAGCCCTTCCTCTTATAAACATGATGTTTGGGTGCTCTTTCTCTCCATTGGGTCTCCTCTTCCTGCAATAACAGAATAGAAGAATTCGAAATGGCCGGGCTCCCCAAATGGCTTTCTCTTTTTATCTCCAGTCAAAAAGTTCCATCCCACAGGTTCCTTTCTCATTGGCCAGTTTGAATCAAGCGGGAGATGCTGTCCCAGCCCCCACAGAACTACAGGATTTCACAGAAGTGGAAATTTCCAGGTCCCAGGAGGTCAAGCCTACAAATTCCTAAGAGCTGAGTCACCACAGAGAGGACCCTGCAAGTGTATCCTTGGGGTCTCCTGGAGATCTGTTCTCCCAGTCCTCACCCCTCCTGGGTATCCTCCCTCACCCTTGTCTCAGCCTCCCAAGTAGCTGGGACCACAGGCACCCACCACAATGCCTGGCTATTTTATCTTAGAGATGGGGGCTTGCTCTGGCCCAGGTGAGTACTTTTCTTTTTTCTCTCTCCTGTTTTCCATCGTTTCATGGAAGGTGTATCTGCAAACCCCTCCATTTCCTTTTTGAAATGAAGAAAGGCAAAAATAGTTATTATTAAATGCTACCATTAGCCAATTCTGATGGTAATTAATTATGTGAGATTGTGAGAAATCCAGATGTATCTTCCTTGCCATGGAAGCTCCTCTGTGGTTTTTGAGTCAGCGTGGGGGTGTGAGTGCCAAAATAAGTGGTTTTACTCTGGGGATCCACCTCGAATTCCAAATGCTTCACCCCTCTGAGAGTCTCCGATTTTATCTTGCAGCAGTATCAACACAGCAATCACATTAACTTCAGAATACAGCAAAACGGTTGGTTGGTCTTCAAAACAGCCCTGTTGTGCTCCCTGGTGAATTGTTTTGTCCCCACCCCTGTCCTGCCAGACGCTGCTACTCCCACGCCATCAACTGCCTCCTTTCAACGGAAATCTCTCCTCCTTCAGGAAGTTTCTGATTAGGATCAACTCTCAGGAATCTCCCCACTTTTTCCTAATGATGTAATGGGCTCTCTTGTTATCTGTCCCCTGCTTCCTGTTATTCCCCTGGTAAAAACTCGGAGGGAAGGGATTGAGCCCTATTTGTTTTAAATTCTCTAAGCAACAAATCTGGGCAGAAAGGATTCCCTAACCATGAGTGAGAGGAATTGAACTACAGTGCTGGAAATGAAAGGAACCCAGAAAAGCCAGCTGCCAGGTTGCTGTTTTGGAGACGAGGAAACGGAGTCTCTGGCAGAAGTGGCTTCTCTGAGAGCCAGAGCTGGGGAATAGCTGAGCAAGTCTCCCTTAAGTCCAGTATGTACTGAATACAGGCTCATTAGACAAGGAAACGCACACAGAGCTCCTCCCGCAATGCCAGTTCATTGTATTATCCTAGTTATATCTTAATTACATGTAATTAGAGATTAGTAGTAGCTATCATGACTATTACTATAGCAATGAGAAATAATACACAATTAGCATTGGGAGTGGTTAGTACAGCAAATAAAAGACAGTGGACTTTATTTTTTGAGACAGTCTCCCTTTGTCACCCCCTGTAGAGTGCTAAGGCGTCATAGCTCACAGAAACCTCAAATTCCTGGGCTCAAGCGATTCTCTTGCCTCAGCCTCGCAAGCAGCTGGGACTACAGGCACCCGCAACAATGCCCGACTATTTTTAGAGATGGGGTCTTGCTCTTTCTTGCTCAGGCTGGTCTCGAACCCGTGAGCTCAGGCAATCCACCTGCCTCAGCCTCCCAGAGTGCTAGGATTATAGGTGTGAGTCACTGTGCCTGGCGAGACAATGGACTTTACAGATATTACAATCTAGAGGTTGTGGGAGCGGGCCAGGTGGCTGAGGGGTTTGGCGACGCAGAGGGAGGGAAACTTTAGGCCACTTGGTAGTAGGTGGGGCACCCCAGGAGGAAGAAGGACCAACTGTAGAACTGGGCCAGAGAAAAAAGCCAAAGTCTTCAGAATATAAGGAATCTGCCAAAGAACAGAAAATCAAGGATGCTCCAGTTCTGAAAAGGCTCCAAATACTTCTCTCTCTGACATCCAGGCTGGTGCAGCCGCCTGATCATATTTCACTGAACCCTTGATCTCCTGGGTTCAAGTGATCCTCCCATCTCAGCCTCCCAAGTAGCTGGCACTACAAAACACTGCTGCAACTTTAATATTTACACACACACACACACACACATATATATATTTTTTGAGACAGTCTCACCATACCACCCTCAGTAGAGTGCTGTGCAAACATTTCCTCTGACCTCTCTACTATCTCTTAAAGTTGCTCACAGCAACTTTAAACTCTTGGGCTGAAGACATTCTCTTGACTCAGCCTCCCACGTAGCTGGACTACAGGTGCCCTCCACAACACCTGGCTATTTTTTTTTTCTTCCAGTTGTCCTCGTTGTTTACCAGGCCCAGGTAGGGCTCAAACCTGCCAGCCTCAGTGTATGTGGCTGGCACCCTAACCACTAAGCTACGGGTGCCAAGCCTTATTAACATATTTTAAAAATTATTATTTTAGGTAACCAGTACTACAAGAGTGCTGATTGTCATCAGCTGCACTTGACTATAGGCAAGAGCTGAGTTTAGAACAGAACTGGCCTATCTGCAAGGGGTGTAAAGAAGAAACTAGACCGTGCAAAAATTCTGAGACTTATGGCATTGAAATTTGTCCTGTTTGTCTTTTTCATCCAATAGAAGTTAAAAATCAAATGCTTTGAGTAACAAAGGCTGCTTAAGATGAGTCCTCAGGGCAAAGAGCAAATCAGGGACATGGTTATTGTAGAATTTGTTAAAATGCATGAGTGAATTAAGGTAGTTCCTACTAAACCCTTCAGTTAGATGCAAGACTTAGAAGAACGAGAGGTGTTATCCTCTGGTTAGGTAAGTGCCAACTGTGTGAGGCTGCCAGGGACCTGGAAGGCATGGAGGACACTCCGGCAGGATTAGGAAGTTTCATCTGTTCACTACAGAATGAGATAACAGACGGGGCTGGATGTCATGGTACATTGTTGAGAATAGCAAGAGGGGCCAGGTGCAGTGGCTCATGCCCATAATCCTGGCATTCTGGGAGGCTGAGGTGAGCAAATCATTTGAGCTCAGGAGTTCAAGACCAGCCTAAGAGCAAGACCCTGTCTCTACTAAAAACAGAAAAACTAGCCCAGCATGGTGGCGGGTGCCGGTAGTCCCAGCTATTTGGGAGGCTGAGACAGGAGGATCTCTTGAGCCCTCATGTTTGAGGTTGCTATGAGCTATGATGATGCTATGGCACTCTACCTACTACAGCAACCCAGTGAGATTCAAAAAAAAAAAGAGAAAGAGAGAGAATAGCAAGAGGGGTGTACATCTCATCTCACTCACCAAGCAGTGGGGACCATCTCCACTTTGGGAGGTGGGAATGGGGGAGAACACCAGCTGGGGCCTGGGCCAGGAGACCCAAAATGGAAAAGCAGGAAGAGAGGCAGAGTCTGGGAGGGTGTCATTGTCGGGCTATGTACCGAGACCTGGGCTGGGCATTGGCTGTGGAAGCAAAGCAACCCCAAGGATAGGGAAGGATGAAGCTGGATGGAGTGCGAGGGGTGGAGGAGCGCACTGCAGCAGTGGTGACCACCACTGTGCTTCTGTGCGTCTGAAAGACGAATGGGGCTATAATTGATGGAAATGGAATCACTGGGAAGAGAGAAGAGATTTGAGCAGGCAAATACAGCAGATTCGCTGCAGGAGACTTTGAATTTGGGATGGAATGTGGGTCATGTAAGTGTGAGTGTCCTGTGGGCAGCTGGAAAGACCATCTGGCACAAAGGGGGTAAAACAGCACTAGATTTATATCTGGGGGGACTGGCTACAGAGGGTCAGGGGGAGAAGCCCAAAGGAATGGCTGGACTCAACGAGGAAAAGAATAGAAGAAAAAGAGAAGGTGGAGAACAAAATCTCAAGTCAGAGAGAGGAAGGAGGTCACGGGAGAAAGACTCCAGTAGGGCTCGGTGCCTGTAGCTCAAGTGACTAGGGTGCCAGCCACATACACCAGAGGTGCTGAGTTCAAATCCAGCCCCAGCCTGCCAGACAACAACTTTTTTTTTTGAGACAGTCTCACTTGTCCCCATTGGTACAATGCCATGGCATCACAGCTCACAGCAACCTCCAACTCTTAGGCTTATTGCCTCAGCCTCCCAAGTAGCTGGGACTACAGGTGCCTGCCACGATGCTCAGCTATTTTTTTTATTGTAGTTGCCCATTGTTGTTTGGCAGGCCTGGGCTGGATTTGAACCCACCAGCTCCGATGTATGTGGTTAACACCCTGGCCACTGAGCTACAGGCGCCGAGCCAACAATGACAACTACAACCCCCAAATATCCAGGCATTGTGGCAGGCACCTGTAGTCCCAGCTACTTGGGAGGCTGAGGCAAGAGAATCTCTTCAGCCCAAGAGTTGGAGGTTGCTGTGAGCTGTAATGCCATAGCACTCTATCCAGGGAGAAAAGCTGGAGACTCTGTCTCAAAAAAAAAAGAAAAAGAAAAAGAAAAAGATTCTAGAAGGGATGCTCGACAAACTCAGATGTCCAAGAGACTCATGACAACACACACATCCTTCGCTTGGCGGAATGAAAGTCTCAGGCAACCATCAGAAGGTCAATTTCAGTTTTTGTTGGGGTTTTTTTGGGGGGGAGGGGGGAATCATTGAGGGTACAAAGAACCAGGTTACATTGCTTGCTTGTTAGGTAAAGTCACTCCTACAATTGTGTCCCACCCGCAGAGGTGTGTTACACCCCATAATTCCGCATCCCTGTCCCTCTTTTCCTCTGCTCCCCCATTCTCCCGCCCCCCCCCACCATGTACTAGCATTGAGATGGAGCTTGATTTCAGTGGATAAAAAATGGAAAAGGAGAGAAAAAAATGGATGTGAAACTTGCCTTCCCCCCCCCCCCCCATGGATATTATATCTGCTGGCCGCTTCCCACAGAGCTCAGAACAAGGGTACAACGTCAGCATGTAAGCAAATAAATTCATTCAGCACCTCTGGGCCCAGCATTTGCTGGCATCTTGGTGATTGAAAGTATACAATGACCTTCCTCCCAGGGAAATAACTGGGCACAAGAAAATCTGGGGGACTCTGGGACTTAGACAAGGCACTGAAGTGCCCCAGGTGGTAATCAGCAGAGCATCTAAGCTAGGGTCGCACAGACTCAGGTTATGAAGGTTTGTAAATGAGCCTTTGGGAGTAACTCTACCAACACTCAGATCGCCACGCTATATCTTTAGTAGGTCTGGGGGTGGAAGGAAGGAAATACCCTGGAAAACATGTCTGCATTTTTCCACCCCCTCTTCTATGCAAACAATATAAAACAGGAAACAAATTACTTAGTAGGATTACAGTTTAAATGCCTGGAGTTAAAATGTCCTGTTCTACTAATGGTCCAGGCAGCAGGCTCCCCACGGGGTCGGAAATGACCTAAGCCCTCTGGGGCCCAGTCTGGGCCCTGAAACAGACAAGGATTCCCTGAACCCTTCAGAACCACAGTCTCTGTGATTGATGATGCTTCTTCAAAGACCTTTCCTTTTCCTGTAACCACTGAACATCCCCAGGGATGGAAGAGGTAGAGGGTGTGAAGTTTGAGTGAAACGAAAAAAAAGGGTTATCTCAACCAAGTGCCAGAAAAAAAGTACCATTAGAGAACAAGAATTTGCATTAACTGGGGCAGCTCTGAACCACTCACATCAGCTCACTTCAAGTCTTTTCCTTTTGAACTAACACTTCCAGCTGTGACCCCCAGAGAGCTCAGTGATGGGCAAGCCCAGGTTTCAAAGAGCTTTTGTTCCAAATTTATGAGTGTGTGTTTTCCAGTGCCTGCTGCGGCCTTCACGGAGTCTTGCTCCCATTAGTGGAGGTCTAAGGCTTCTTGTATGTAGCCCAACCTCTTCTCTCCTGGAGGCCACCTATGTCATGCCTTGGCACAGAGGTGGGAGCTGGGAACTCCCAAGTTAGAGACCATTGTGCATCTCAGGTGGTAACCAGGTAACAGTGCTGGGTCCTGTTTCCCTGTACTCCCCTGGCCAGACTCTCCAAGCCAAGGGCAAGCAGTGAGCCCTGGGTTACAGGATAATTCTTCATGGGTCCCCTAAATACCTAATGAGCGCAGATTAAGTGGGCAGTGCCAGAAAGAAGAGGGATAACAATGATGTTTCGAGCATTCTCTGCTTTCAAGTTCTCCTATACAAAGTGCTGTGACAATTCCAAGCAATTCTAGGCCAAGAAGGTCTTGGTAGAAGGGGAGGATTTGAAGATATACAAGAAGGGGTGGATTTACAGAGAAATCTAGCCGGACTGAAGCCTAATTTAAACACACAAGGCCACCCTGCCAAACTCAGATTTCTGGCTGATTTTGCCAGGTAAACCCCGGGAGCAGTGGCCTCTTGGAGTGAATAGGGTCACGGACCTGGGGGAGTACGAGTGGGTGTAAGGTGGGGAAGGAGGTATTAACCTTCCCAGACTAACCTAGTTGCTGAGTGGGTCCCTTTGCCCTCACGGAGCAGGGTGGGCTCCAAAACTGCTTGCTAGAGTCGCACACCTCACGGGCAGCAGGCTCCTGCTCTGGGCAGGCCCAGAACCGCTCGCTAGTGCCACAGGCGTCCTGCAGGCAGAGGCGGAGGAATCCTCCAATCCAGGTAGACCCCAAACAGCTTGCGAGAGACACACACACCCCATGGGGGCCAGGGGAGGTATTCCCCGCTCCAGGCTCCCAAGCTGGGTGGGCCTAGAACTGCTTACTAGAGCCACGCTTGCCCTGCAGGTGGTGGTGGAGGGGTCTACCATTCTTGGAGGGCCCAGAACTGTTTGCTAGAGCCACATACATCCCTCGGACAGAGGAGGAAGAGTTCCCCACTCCGGGCTTCTGCACTAGGAGGGCACAGATCAGCTTGCTAGTGCCGCACGTGTCCAACGGGCGATGGTAAAGTAGTTCCCCGCTTCCTCCCAGCTACTCTGGTGGAGCTGAACTAGGACTGATCTGGTCGCTCGCGTACCCTGTGCTACCGCTGCCATTCCCCTACCCTCTGGCTGCTCCAGGGTGCTGAACTAGGACTGACCTAGCCACTACAGTTCCCCTGTTCCACCGGTTGCCCCAGAGGGGCCGAACTAGGACTGATCTGGCTGCTGCCAGTTTCCTGCCCCCTGGTCGCCCAGCAGGCTAAACAAGGTCTAATCTGGTCACGCACACTCCTGTGCAGCTGCTGCTGTTCCACTGCACCCTGGCTGCCCCAGCACCCGAGAACTGGGAGAAGACAACAGACAGGCTCTGCCTGTCTCTCTGGGCAACCAGAAGAAGCCATCAACTGAACAGTTCTGATAAGGCCTCCAAACAAGGT
>NW_003852516.1:471497-472817 GCF_000181295.1 Otolemur garnettii
AAAAAAAAAAAAAGAAGGGGTGTGCATTCCAAGGCAAGGCAACTTCCTTAGAGGAGCAAAAAGGCAGCTGGTTTGTATGTAACAAAGAGATGCTTGATTGGGAAACACTGGACCCCTCTGCCCCTGTTAGATTCAAATCCCAACTCTACCATGACCTTCAGACTCCACAGTTACAACTCACGCCTTCCACAGTCTGCCAGGACCTACACTCCAGACTCGTAGTGTTACAGTAGATGCGCATGGAGTGCTGGGCATGGTGGTACACCCAACAAACAAGTTCAAGACTTAGAACAGACTCCAGCACAGAATGTAATGTACTAAGTGCTTCAATACATTTTTTTTGTGTGCGACAGTCTCAAGCTGTCACCCTGGGTAGAGTACCATGGTGTCATAGCAACCTCAAACTCTTGGGCTTAAGCAATTCTCTTGCCTCAGCCTTCCAAGTAGCTGGGACTACAGGCACCTGCCACAAAGCCCGGCTATTTTTTGATTGTAGTTTGTCATTGTTGTTTGGCAGGCCCAGGCGAGATTTGAACCCACCAGCTCCAGTGTATGTGGCTGGCACCCTAGCCCCTTGAGCTATACGCACCAAGCCAATACATTTTAGATAATATCATTGTGGCCCCTCCTAGGTTCTCATAGTCACATTAGGATAGAGGCGCTGTCTCTCCCCTCTTACTGATGGGGACACTGGGACTTCCAGAAGGCCCCGAAGTGCCCCAGGTGGTAATCAACAGAGCATCTAATCTAATGTCACAGACTCAGGTTATGAAGGTTTGTAAATGAAAAGGGCCTAGAGGGCGGCGCCTAAGGCTCAGTGGGTAGGGCACCGGCCCCTTATACTGAGGGTGGGGTGTTCAAACCCGGCCCCGACCAAGCTGCAACAAAAAAAAAAAAATAGCTAGGCATTGTGGTAGGCACCTGTAGTCCCAGCTACTCTGGGGAGGCTGAGCCAAGAGAATTGCCTAAGCCCAAGAGCTGGAGGTTGCTGTGAGCTGTGATGCCACTGCACTCTACCGAAGGCGACAAAGTAAATTTTTCTTTAAAAAAAAAAAAAAAAAAAGAAAGAAAGAAAAACAAAGAAAAGGGCCTAGATTTTCACCCTACCAAAATGAGAGGAACTCGATTTTTTTTTCAACTGAAAAAACTTTAACAGAGATGGTGCCTCTAGCTAGCTTGTAAAACCTGCTAAATAGGGTCATACATGTTCACACACACACACCATGAAAACATGGAAGATCTGATTCAAATAGCTCAGAATTAAAAATCCCTAACAGGCAGCACCCACAGCTCAGTGGGTAGGGCCCTGGCCACATACAC
>NW_003852516.1:473300-474763 GCF_000181295.1 Otolemur garnettii
GGCTGGGGATTCGAACCCGCCACCTTAGATGTACGTGGCTGGTGCCTTAGCCGGTTGAGCTATAGGCGCCGAGCCCATGCCACTTTTCTATGAAGTTGACACTACACCATCCAGTAACTAACTGCAGGAAACAGGAACAAGAATGTAGCTAATAGTTCCGAAAATACATGTTACTTTTCCTCAATCCCATTAGATAATGAAACTAACACCAATAACTGAAATGTAAGTAATGCTTACTATGTACTAAGCGCTGCTGTAATCCTGTTACCTGTTTTAACTTATCTAAAGCCCTGTGAGACAGTGCTATTCCCAGTTCCATGGTGTGGGTGAACAAACGGCTGGAGGGTTAGCTACCTCTCCTCATGTTATACAGGAAGCATGGGACCCCTGAGGAACAATCTAACCTTCAGTTTAAATCACTTTCCCAGAGCCACTCAACTATCTAAACCCACATTTTTTTGCCTTAGACAATCTGTGTTGCTTCCACTGGCATAAAACAGAAACCCAAGGGGTAAGGTTAAGAGATACAGTTAAATCTCCTTGTCCAATGTTCATATGAAATGTTAATTACTACACTCCTACTGCATGCAAAGAACTGGGCCAAGACTCAAGGGAGGTAAAGACTCATGGGTACTTGCTTGGACAGGGCCTGTGTTTACCCTAAGTCTCCATTTGATAATGTGCAGAAGAGAATCACTCCATGATGCTGGGAACAGCCACATGGACAGAGTACAGATTCAGGGAAACAGACAGCTGGGTAAAACATACTGAAGCTGTCACTGTTGACATTCTTAGAAAAGGAACGATAACAGAAGTCTGCATGAGAAACGCAGAGAGAAGATCTGTAAGATAAGGAACTTCCAAGAGGATAGAGTTCCAGTATCCAAAATTAAGTGGGGGCCAGTTGCCATGCCTCACACCCGGAATCCCAGCACTCTGGGAAGCTGGAACAGGTGGACTGCCTGAGCTCATGAGTTTGTGACCAGCCTGAGCAAGAGTAAAACCCCATCTCTAATAACAGCAGGATGGGCTTGGTACCTGTGGTTCAGCAGCTAGGGGCATCAGCCACATGCACAGGGACTGGTGGGTTCGAAACCAGCCTGGACCTGCCAAACAACAACGACAACTACAACCAAAAAATAGCCCAGCATTGTGGCAGGCGCCTGTAGTCCCAGCTACTTGGGAGGCTGAGGCAAGAGAATCTCTTAAGCCCAAGAGTTTGAAGGTGCTGTGAGCTGTGATGCCATAGCACTCTACCAAGCACAACATAGTGAGAGTATCTAAAAAGAAAAAAAATCTCAGCTTGGTATTATTTTGTAAATTTTTGTTGTAAAATATATTTGCCCAAATATAGTAACTGGAATTAAAAATTTTTTATATGTCTTTCAAAAAAAAAGAATAGCAGGCTCGGCGCCTGTGGCTCAAGCGGCTAAGGCGCCAGCCACATACACCTAAGGTGGCAG
>NW_003852516.1:477544-490285 GCF_000181295.1 Otolemur garnettii
AAAAAAAAAAAAAAAAAAAAAAGAAAAGAAAAGAAAGTATCAACAACAGATTAGACCATGCAGAAGAAAGAATCTCAGCGGTAGAGGACAAAGCTCTTGAGATATCTCACATTGTTAAAGAGGCAAAAAAGAGAGAAAGCAGAACGTTCACTGACAGAATTATGGGACTTTATGAAGTGCTCAAACATATGAGTTACAGGCATCCCAGAAGGGGAAGATGAATGCCCCAGGGGAATGGAAGCCATGCTTGAGAATATTATAAATGAAAATATCCCAAATATCAAAGATTCTGACACACTCCTTTCAGAAGGATATTGGACCCCAGCTTGCCTCAACTCTAACTGAGAGCTTCTCCAAGACACATTGTGATGAACCAGTCCAAAGTTAAGACAAAAGAAAAGATTCTTCAAGCTGCCAGGAGTAAGTGCCAGTTGACCTACAGGGGCAAATCCCTCAGCTGACTGCAGACTTCTCTAATGAAACTTCAAGCACAAAGACGATGGTCATCTACCTTTAATCTACTTAAACAGAACAATTTCCTGCCCAGAATTCTATATCCTGTTAAGCTAAGCTTTAAAATTGACAGAGAAATCAAATCATTTACTGATATACAAACATTGAGGAAATTTGCCTCAACAAGACCATCTCTATAGGAAATACTTCAACCTGCTCTACACACTGACCATCATGATGGATCAACAGCAAAGTAAGAACTCAGAAATTAAAGGACAGAACCTAACTTCCACCATGATGCAAAAGATAAAACAATGGACTCTCACAAAATAAGATGAATAGAATACTACCACATTTACCAATTATCTCAATAAATGTCAATGGCTTGAATTCCCCACTAAAGAGACACAGATTGGCTGACTGGATTAAACAACACAAGCCATCCATTTGCTGTCTGCCAAGAAACACACCTAGCTTCAAAAGACAAATTAAAACTCAGAGTTAAGGGATGAAAGACAATTTTTTCAGGCAAACAATTCAGAAGAAAAGAAAAGCTGCAATTTTATTTTCAGATATTTATGGATTTAAAGCAACTAAAGTCAAAAAAGACAAAGATGGCCACTTTATACTGGTCAAGGGAAAAATACAACAAGAAGACATTTCAATTCCAAATATTTATGCACCCAATTTAAATGCTCCCAGATTCCTGAAACAACTCAGTCTGAGCAATATGATATCTATAACACCATAACAACAGGGGACTTTAATACTCTTCTTACAGAGCTGGACAGATCCTCTAAACAAATTAAACAAAGATATAAGGGACTTAAATAAGACCCTAGAGCAACTGTGCTTGATAGACACATGCAGAATACTCCATCCCAAAGATAAAGAATATACATTCTTCTCATTACCCCATGGAACATTCTCCAAAATTGATCATATCCTAGGACACAAAACAAACCTCAACAGAATCAAAAGAATTGAAATTTTACCTTATATCTTTTCAGACCACAAGGCACTAAAGTTGGAACTCAACTCCAACAAAAACGTTCTACCCCACACAAAGGCATGAAAATTAAACAACCTTCTGTTGAATGACAATTGGGTGCAGGAAGAAATAGAAGAGAAAATCATTCACTTCCTTGAGCATAACAATGAAGACGCAAGCTACCAAAACCTGTGGGATTCAGCAAAAGCAGTTCTGAGAGGAAATTTTATTGCTTTAGATGCCTACATTTGAAAAACAGGAAGAGAGCACATCAACGAACTCCCAAGCCATCTTATGGAATTGGGAAAAGAAGCACAATCTAAGCCTAAACCCAGCAGGAAAAGAAATATACAAAATTAAATCAGAGATGAATAAAATTGAAAACAATCATTCAGAAAATTGATGAAATAAGGAGTTGGTTTTTGAAAAAATAAATAAACTTTTTGCCAGGCTACCTAGAAATAGAAAAGAAAAATCTCTAGTAATCTCCATCAGAAATGATCAAGAGGAAATAACTGACGTCACAGAGATACAAGAGATCGTCTCTGAATGCTCCCAGAAATTCTATGCCCAGAAATTTGACAATGTGAAGGAAATGGATCAATATTTGGAATCACACCCTCTCCCTAGTCTTAGCCAGGAAGAAATAGAGCTCCTGAACAGACCAATTTCAAGCACTGAGATTAAAGAAACAATAGAAAATCTTCCAACAACAACAACAACAAAAACTTCCAACCAAAAAATGCCCTGGTCCAGATGGAGTCACACCAGAATTCTATCAAACCTTCAAGGAAGAACTTATTCCCGTACTCCAGAAATTATTCCAAAAAATTGAGGAGGAAGGAATCTTCCCCAACACATTCTATGAAGCAAACATCACCCTGATAACAAAACCAGGAAAAGACCCAACTAAAAAGGAGAACTTCAGACCAATTTAAACTCATGAATATAGATGCAAAAATTCTCAACAAAATCTTAGCCAATAGATTACAGCTTATCATAAAAAAAAAAAAATCAATCACACATCATGATCAAGTAGGTTTCATTCCAGGGATGCAAGCTTGGTTTAAAATACGCACGTCCATAAACATTATTCACCATATCAACAGAAGTAAAACCAAAGACCATATGATCCTCTCAATAGATGCTGAAAAAGCATTTGATAAAATCCAGCATCCTTTTCTAATTAGAACACTGAAGAGTATCGGCATACATGACACATTTCTGAAACTGATCGAAGCTATCTATGACAAACCCCCAGCTAGTATTTTACTGAATGGAGTTAAACTGAAAGCTTTTCCTCTCTGAACTGGAACCAGACAAGGTCGTCCTCTGTACCATTACTATTCAACATAGTGCTGAAAGTTCTAGCCAATATAATTAGGCAAGACAAGGAAATAAAGGGCATCCAAATGGGAGCAAAGGAGGTCAAACTCTCCCTTTTTGCTGACGATATGATCTTATACTTAGAGAATCCCAAAGACTCAACCACAAGAATCCTGGAAGTCATCAAAAAAATCAGTATTGTCTCAGGATATAAAAAAATCAATGTCCACAAGTCAGTTGCCTTTGTATACACCAATAACAGCCAAGAGGAGAGGCTAATTAAGGATACAACTCCCTTCACCATAACTTCAAAGAAAATGAAATACCTAGGAATATACCTAACAAAGGAGGTGAAGGATCTCTATAAAGAAAATTATGAAACCCTAAGAAAGGAAATAGCAGAGGATATTAACAAATGGAAGAACATACCATGCTCAAGGCTGGGAAGAATCAACATTGTTAAAATGTCTATACTTCCCAAAGCAATCTACCTATTCAATGCCATCTCTATTAAAATACCAACATCGTACTTTCAAGATTTAGAAAAAATGATTCTGCATTTTGTATGGAAACAAAATAACCCTGTATAGCTAAGGCAATTCTTACTAATAAAAACAAAGCCAGGGGCACCACCATACCAGATTTTAGGCTGTGCTACAAACCCATAGTGGTCAAGACACCATGGTATTGGCACAAAAATAGAGACATAGACATTTGGAATTGAATAGAAAACCAGGAAATTAAACTAACATCTTACAACCACCTAATCTTCGATAAACCAAACAAGAGCATACCTTGGGGGAAAGACTCCCTATTCAATAAATGGTGCTGGGAGAATTGGATATCCACATGTAAAAGACTGAAGCTGGACCTACACCCTTCTCCACTCACAAAAATTGATTCAAGATGGATAAAGGACCTGAATTTAAGGCACGAAATGATAAAAATCCTCAAAGAAAGAATAAGAAAAACACTGGAAGATATTGACCTAGGGAAAGACCTCATGAAGAAGACTGCTGTGGAAGTTGCAACAACAACAAAAAACAATGAGACTTAATTAAACTGCATATCTAAGGAGACAACAACCAAAGCAAATAGACAACCTACACAATGGGAAAGGATATTTGCATATTTTGAATCGGACAAAAGCTTGATAACCAGGATCTATAGAGAACTCAAATTAATCCACATGAAAAAAGCCAACAATCCCATATATCAATGGGCAAGAGACATAATAAAACCTTCTCTAAAGAAGACAGATGAATGGCTAAGAAACATACGAAAAAATGCTCATCATCCCTAATTATTAGAGAAATGCAAATCAAAACCACCCTGAGATACCATCTAACCCCAGCAAGAATGACCCACATCACAAAATCTCAAAACTGCAGATGCTGGCCTGGGTGTGGAGAGAAGGGAACACTTTTACACTGCTGGTGGGACTGAAAACTAATACAACCTTTTTGGGGGAAATACGGAGAATCCTCAAAGAACTCAAGCTAGACCCCCCATTTGATCCTGCAATCCCATTACCAGGCATCTACCCAGAAGGAAAAAAATCCTTTTATCATAAGGACACTTGCAGTGGACTGTTGATTGCACCTCAATTATAATCACCAAAATGTGGAAACAGCCTAAATGCCCACCAACCCAGGAATGGATTAATAAGCTGTGGTATATGTATGCCATGGAATACTATTCAGCCATTAAAAAATGGAGACTTTACAGCCTTCATATTAACATGGATGGAAGTGGAACACATTATTCTTAGTAAAGCATCACAAGAATGGAGATGCATGAATCCTAAGTACTCGATTTTGATAGGAGGACAATTAATGACAAAGGGAGGGGTGAGCAGAGAGAGGAAGGAGGAGGGAGGAGTCGGGAAGGGATTAGCAGAGAGAGTGACAGAGGGAGGGGGGTGGGGTCTTGGAGTGTGCCACACCTTTTGGGGGCATGACACGATTGTAAGAGGGACTTTACCTAACAAATGCAATCAGTGAAACCTGGTTGGTTTCTTATACCTTCAATGAATCCCCAACAATAAATTAAAAAAAAAAATGGGGTACAAGCTAAGGAACTATGAGATGCAAGAAATTTCGTGAAACCTATGATGGTATTACAGCTGTAGCACAGAAAAATATTCACATTAGGAAAAAAGTTAATCATAAGAGTTTTTTTTTGTTTTTTGGTTTTTTTTTTTTTTTTGGAGACAAGAGTCTCACTATGTCACCCTGGGTAGAGTACAGTGGCATCACAACTCACAGCAGCCTCAAACTCTTGGGCTTAAGTGCTTCTCTTGACTCAGCCTCCCAAGTAGCTAGGACTACTGGTGCCCAGCACAATGCCTGGCTATTTTTTTGTTGCCAAAAAACAAGGCCAGGCTGGGTTCGAACCCACAGCCTCAGTGTATGTGGCTGGCACCCTAACCACTGAGCTACAGGCGCTCAGGCAATTTACTCCTAATTAGAACAGTCAAGTAAAACCCAAATAACATGACATTTAATACTTAGAAACTGCAGGAAAAACAGAGAGGTAGGGTTGCGTAGCGGTCAAAGAACTATCCTAAAGATCGTACATCCCAGAAATGTTGATACATGATGATTTGATGATGCCTTCCCAACCCCCACCCCCTCCACAAATGCTCACTGGAGGATTTCAGACACTCAAATTAGGGATGCTCAACTGGTAAGGGTAATAATGCAAATATTCCAAAGTCTGAAAAAATCCAAAATCCAAAACATTTCTGGTCACAATCATGAAGATGCATTCAACCTGTAATGTCAGTGTTTAAAATGAATAACACTATACATCTGAATCATATGGTTGCAAAGTTTAAATGATGAGTTTGCTATTTGGAACCAGGCTGCACAGCAGGAGGTTAGCAGTGGGCATAAAATTGAAGCTTCATCTGTATTTACGGCTGCTCCCCATCTCTGGCATCACTGTCTGAGCTCAGCCTCCTGTCAGGTAAGTGGCAGAATTAGACCCTCATAGGAGCAGGAACCCTCCTGTGAACTGCACATGTGAGGCATCCAGGTTGTGCTCCTTATGAGAATCTAATGCCCGATGATCTGAGGTCAACGTCATGGACTTGAATCACCCACAAACCGTGCCCCCTCCTCCTGGTCCATGGAAAAGTTGTCTTCCATGAAAATGTCCCCTGGTGCCAAAAGGTTGGGGACCACTACTCTAAGAAGGCAACAGGATGTAAAATTCACACACAGGTATTTCAAGTCCACGTAAGCCCTGGGGCTTACACATTTATAGTGCATCTATTCAGCACTTTGTAAGTGGTTTAGCTTGTTTTGCTTTTATTATAGGGTTTCCTACTATAAAACATATTTGATTTAGAAACTTAGTTACAGATAAACAAAAAGAGATCACTGAAAAATCCCAAGATACAGTGTTAACACTGTAGAGTAGAATCTAGGATTTTTTTAACATGTAAAACAATGTATCAAAATGTACAAACTGGGCGGCGCCCATAGCTCAGTGCTTAGGGCACCAGCCATATACACTGAGGCTGGTGGGTTAAAACCCAGCCTGGGCCAACTGAACAACAATGACAACTGCAACAACAACCACAAAATAACCAGGTATCGTGGTGGGCACCTGTAATCCCAGCTACTTGGGAGGCCGAGGCAAGAGAATTACGTAAACCCAAGAGTTGGAGGTTGCTTGGCACTCTACCCAGGGTGACATACTGAGGCTCTGTCTCAAAAAACAAAAAACCTGTTCTCATAGCCACATAAATGCGATAGGACAGTAATGGGTATTAAACACTACCCTAATCCTACAAGAGGAAAAGAAAAGATCATTGAAAACGTCATATGGCAGCGTTGATTTGAAGAATCAGCTCATTGACTCTCTAATCCATTCCTAATGACATAATCACGGCTGAACAGTGAATACAATTGAGAGGGTTAGCACTCTATTAGGCATTAGCCTTCACATCTGAAGGAGCATTTTTCCTGAGTCTCATGTCAGCACTCAAAAAGTTTTGGATTCTGGAGCATTTGGGGATTAGGGATGCTTAGCCTATATTATTATATTTCTGCAAATTTAATCTTACCATATAGAATAAGCTCATGAGAATAAGCTCCTAACCCACTTCTCTGTGGGCTGCATGTGAAAAAGATCCCCCAGCTGGGCTTAAGCTCACGGTCACAGATTCAGGAAGAATAGGCCCCAAAGAGGAAGGACAGAAGACAATGGGGAAAGTCTCTGCCACCCTTGTTAGGAAAACAAGCTTCACATTACTAACGGTCAGGCACAGGGAGCGTATTGTGCCAAGTCAGAACAGTGAAATCAGTGCCCGGAGGGCGGGGGCCACTCTCACCTGGCACAGTGGATTCTCATTGTTGTTTAGTTGGCCCAGGCTGGGTTTGAACCCATCAGTGAAAGAGACCCACCAAATTTCCCTGTTGCCAACATGTTCAAGGTACCCAGCTCAGACTCACACCACTTCGACAGAAGTTTTCTCAACAAACATGAGAAACTTACAGAAAAAGACTGCTTCCTTGGTATGCAGTGGTTCGCAACCTTCCTAATGCCGTGACCCTTTAATACAGTTCATGTTGTGGTGATCCCCAACTATAAACTTATTTTCATTGCTACTTCATAACCGTAATTTTTCTACTGTTATGAATCATAGTGCAATTATCTGATATGCAGGATGGTCTTAGGCACCCCCTAGGAAAGGGTCGTTTGACCCCCAAAGGGGTCACAACCCACAGGTTGAGAACCGCTGGTATAGAGAATACAGAGGTCTTGGGAACAAGACCCTATGCTAATTTACTTTGCTAAAAGCTGTGTGAACTTGGGAGTGAACATCTCTTAACCTCTGTTCTAATTATTTGGAAGTGTAGGGCCCAGGCCAGACCGTGATTCCTCAAGGTGGCTACATATTCCCCAAGGCTCCATGCTCCCGGCCCTTCCTTCCACACGTCTTCATCTTATCTTCCAGACCTGGTCTCTGACAGCGAGGTCCTCACTCATCCCAGGGATCAATCGGCCTCCCCAGCCCCTGCTGGCAGCTGCCTTCTCCGTCTCCCCAAGCTGTCTTCTGTTGCTCTGTGCTGGTATCTGGGGTGTATGTCTTTTATCTCGCAAGTTGTTAGGCTGCTTCTGGTTCTTTTCTCAGAAGCCCTTCTGACTTAGTGAACTTTATACATAAATCAGGCAAGCGAGAACTCCATTTGGCAAGTACTCTGCTCAGCTGAACACCTCCCACTCTCCAGCTCTGCTCACCCTTCCTGCTCTGTCCTGTGCCACTTTCCCTAAGACAGCCACCAGCTGACATGATATATTGTCTATTCCACAAGTCACTTCGGTAAATAAGTGCACAAGGGCACACACTCTCCCATTAACTTTGGTTGGTAAACAGGGTCCCAACTCCTCCTGCCTTGAACTAGCTGCAAAGTCAAGTTCAGTGTTGCTGGGTACAGGGAAGGGTGAGCTTGCGCTTTCTGACCTCTGCTCCAAGGTAAGTGCAACACCAGATTTCACATGGTTTGAGAGGAGGGGTGTGGGCGAGAGGAGGGCTTTGGGCAGTGTGATGTGATCTCAAAGGCACAGTCCAGGGGCAAGGTCAAGACCGCGCTCCACAGGCGATCCAACCAAAGGTTTAGAGCAGTAAGGGGCTGAGAGAGGCGAGAAGTCAGGACCCGGGGGCCCCAGGACAGAGGGGATGAGAGGAATGCAGGATGGGAAGTGACGGGGAAGGTACTGGGCAGCCTCCCCGGGACAGCGACTTAGCACCTGCCCCCTTGCAGCCGGCTGTGTGGGTGGCATGGAGCTGTTTAGGGAGCCAGGTGTGGGAGGCGACCTCGCCCATCTTTGTTGTGTAGTTTTATCATGTGCCGTTTCACACAGTTACGTCCCAGTGCACAGAACATTCCCCGGTTTCCACCTTAGCCTTTCTGCCTCTTTGACACACCTCTCTAAACTTTTATTTACATATTACACATCAAAATACTTGGTAACAAAATTAAAGATGATGCTACCATTCATTATATCAATTTTCTTTTTCTTTTTTTTCCCCCCTCTTTTTGGGGTTTAAACCCGCCACCTCCAGCATATGGGACTGGTGCCCTACCCTTGAGCCATAGGCGCCGCCCTCATTTTCATTTTTTGCATTAAATCCCTTGTATTCATTAAAGCAAGATTTCACTCACAGAAGTCATGCAATCACTTCAAGTTATACTGTAAATAATGTTCCATTTTGCAAGTCTCCCAAGTTTCCACCTGAAATAGTTTTGTGGGTCAGGCACAGTGGTTCACACCTATAATCCAGCACTCTGGAAGGCTGAGGCAGGTGGATTGCTTGAGCTCAGGGGTTCGAGACCAGACTGAGCAAGAACAAGACCCTGTCTCTACTAAAAATGGAAAAACTAGTCTGGGGTCCCAGCTACTTGGAAGGCTGAGGCAAGGGGATTCTTTGGGTCCAAGAGTTTGAGGTTGCTGTGAGCGATAATGACACCATGGCCCTCTACCCAGGGCGACAGAGTTAAACTTTGTCACACACATAAAAAAATTAATTGGCTTGGCGCCTATAGCTCAAGCAGCTAAGGTGCCAGCCAAATACACCAGAGCTGGTGGGTTTGAACTCTGTCCAGGCCTGCCAAACAAAAACTACAACCAAAAAATAGCCAGGTGTTGTGGCGGGCGCCTATAGCCCCAGCTACTTGGGAAGCTGAGGCAAGAGCATCACTTAAGCCCTATAGTTGGAGGTTGCTGTGAGCTGTGATGCCATGGTACTCTACCCAGGGTGACAGCTTGAGGCTCTGTCTCATAAAACAAAACAAAACAAAAATAATTTAATTTAAAAAAATAAAATAAGACTTGGTGCGGTGGCTCACGCTTGTAATCCCAGCACTCTGGGAGGCCGAGGTAGGCGGATCACATGAGCTCACCAGTTTGAGACCAGTTTAAGCTAGAGTGAGACCCTGTCTCTATAAAAATAGCTGGGCATTGTGGCAGGTACCTGTAGTCCCAGTTACTTGGGAAGCTGAGGCAAGAGAATTGCTTGAACCCAAGGCTGACATTGCTGTGAGCTATGACATCACAGCACTCTACCGGGGGTGACAAAATGAGACTCAGAAAAAATAAATAAATAAAAAGTCAGGCACGGTGGTTCACACCTATAATCCTAGCACTCTGGGAGGCTGGGGCGGGTGGATTGCTTGAGTTCACAGGTTTGAGACCAAGGTGAGCAAAAGCGAGACCCCCATCTCTACTAAAAATAGAAAAGGTGAGGCTAGAGGATCGCTGGGGTCCAAGTTGGAGCTTTCTGTGAGCTACGACTTCACGGCACTCTAGCCAGGGCGATAGAGCTTGAGACTCTGTCTCTAAATAAATAAATACTAGAATAGTTTTTTGTGATATTCCTCTAGTGCAGTGGTTCTCAACCTTCCTAATGCTGTAGCCCTTTAATACAGTTCAGAACCCCTGCCCTGGTGTCTACAATTTGATACATTTTTCTCACTCTGTTTTAATGCCCTGCAACACATCTGGGGCCAGCCCACCTACACTTACCAGAATGCTGGAGGAAGGAAATATTTAAAAACAATGTTTCATTAAACCAAACAAGAGTCAGCAGAAAACATCTTGCCCCAAATCACAGCATATGCTTCAACCCCTGTCCCCATCTTAACGACTAGATGGAACAGCTCGACCATTGGTATGCATATCGGTGAGCTTTCCAGTGCTTGTAGGAGATTGAGACCTGTGTCTAAAGCATTTTCTTCAAAAACTGGCTTTTCTTGTGGTTTCTTCTCCTCTGGGTACAGTAGGGTAAACCAAAATAGCTCATCTGTACTGCTCCTGCCCAGTTTTACAGGGGTGACCTCATTCCGTCCTGACAACACAATGAGACTAGTTCTATTATTACCCTCCCCCACCCATGTCCTGAACCCAGGCTGTGTTTTTCTGCAACCTGAACACAGAACATTCAGTACAGCCGGAGAAGTCTTATATCCTGCCGCCCCCACCCAGCCGTCTCTGGGGAAATCCTGGAGGCCCTGGCGCTGGTGCCTTCCAGTCTGGGAGAAGCAAGCTCTACCTTCAGCCCTGGACAGGTGTTTAGTGGTAATTTCCGGCGTAGGAAGCCATTGCAAGGCAAGGGTCAGAGCCTGACCACAGTGACTGCTTTAGATTTACTGCAAATTGGACCCAAACTGTCTCTCCCAGCTGAGGACGAAAGGCAGAAGCAGAATCTCAGCGTCCTCGTTGCTTCTGCTCAGACAACAAGAGTGAGCTTTGAAGGGAAGAGTCAGCTTTTGAAAGACACCAGTGTACCAGGGAATGCGCTTACGTGTCCCAAGCTGGATACTTAAAACGGGTGATTTTATATTCTGTGTATTTTCCCAAATAAAATGCCTTTAAAAAAAAAAGAAAAAGAAAGAAAGAAAGAAAGAGACCTTTCCCAGCACAGCACCAGAGTATGGTCACTTTATTCACCAGAGTCAGGGCAGAGTCATTCTCCGACAGCGGAGGGACTCTACTGTTTATAAACACTTCCTAACATCTTTTTTAAAATGTCTCCCAGCCCTCTCCCCTTCCAGATGCTGGAGAGGGAGGAGATGGGCCTAGCCATCCTCCCTTTGTTGCCCTGGGGTGGATTAAGCCGCTGCCAACTGCCGTCAAAAGGAAACCCAGACACCCCCCTTCTCTCTAAAGCTATTTATTGTTTTCAGAGGAACCAGCCATCAAAGAGACCTCCCATGCCCCACCCACTCCTCCCAACTTCCAGTTCTGGACTGAAAAATGCTGACATCCGACCAGACAGCACACAAACATCCTGAAAGACAAAGCCCGGACCCTTAGTTCTTTTTTTCAAGACAGAGCCTCAAGCTCTCACCCTGAGTCGAGTGCTGTGGAATCACAGCTCACAACAACCTCCAACTCTTGGGCTTACGTGATTGTCTTGCCTCAGCCTCCCAAGTAGCTGGGACCACAGGTGCCCGCCACAACGCCTGGCTATTCTGTTGTAGCTGTCATTGTTCTTTGTCAGGCCTGGGCTGGATTCAAACCCACCAGCTCTGGTGTATGTGGCTGGTGCCTTAGCTGCTTGAGCTACAGGGGCTGAGCCATGGGCCCTTAGTTCTTAAACAGGACGGGGCTTATTGCCACAGCAGCCCAGCTTATTTTTACTTCCCTGATATTTGCTGCTGACAACCTGCCTGAGATCTCCAGTCTCTCCCTGCTGCTTACAGCACTGATTTATTTAAGCCATTGTCCTGCCGCCTCTTCTAAATTGCTTCTGTTTTCTTCTGGCTCAGCACCAGGCCAAGAATCCCTCTGGTCTAAACTCTGGAAGTGTGTTATGAAGAGAATAAAGAAGCGAAATATTGCCAGAAAAGATGGGAATGATCATGTTGATCCCCACCCAGGGGCGGATCAGATGATCCAGATTGTTATTAAATCTTTTCTTTTTTTTGCAGTTTTTGGCCAGGACCAGGTTTGAACCTACCACCTCTGGGATATGGGGCCAGCGCCCTATACCTTTGAGCCACAGGCGCAGCTCAAACCTTTTCTATTTTTTTTTTAAAAGAGTCTCCATGAGTTGAGTACTATGTTGTCGTAGCTCACAGCAACCTCTTAGGCTTAAAAAATCCTCCTGCCTCAGCATCCCCACTAGCTGGGACGACAGGTATGGGGCACTACACCTGGCTAGTTGTTCTATTTTTAGTAGAGACGGAGTCCTGCTCTTGCTCAGGGTGGTCTTGAACTCCTGAGCTCAAACAGTCCACCTGCCTCAGCCTCCCAGAGTGCTAGGATTACAGGCGTGAGCCACTGTGCCTGGCCATATTATTATTATAGCTTTAAAAAATATTAACAAAATGGCTCGGCGCCTATAGCTCAACCGGCTAAGGTGTCAGCCACGTACACCTAAGGTGGCAGGTTCGAATCCCCAGCCCGGACCTGCCAAAACAACAATGATGGCTGCAACCAAAAAGTAGCCGGGC
>NW_003852516.1:491172-514860 GCF_000181295.1 Otolemur garnettii
CACCCTTGGTATATGGAGCCAGCGCCCTACCCACTGAGCCACAGGTACCGCCCCATTCTACATTTTCTATGCTTATATATTTTATAAAAGCCTTAAGCCAGTAACTCATAATTGCCTAAATCTCTCCACAAGAGCAGCAGGGCCCTCCATGGGCTGCCCCCTGCTCACCTCCCAGCAGCATCTCTCCTGCTGGCTCCCCCCACCCCATCTTCCCTACTACCTTCCAAATGCTCCAGGTCTCACACTCTTTCTCACCTCTAGGCAGTTCCTTCATGCTGTCCCTTCCTTCTGGAATTTTCCTACATTCTCCTCCTCCATCATTCTTTACCTGAATGCTAAACCTTCAGATTTTAGCTTGAGTTTTTCTCCTACCCGATGCTGTGTTTCCATTAGCAAAGAGCCCACACTGCTATATTACAATTTCTTATTTAATAGTCTGTCTTCCCATAAGATTAAAAGAGGTTGTGTCTGATTTTCTCACTGTTTTATATCCAGCATCTACCTAGCAAGGGACTTTGAAAACATGCGTTTTAAAAAATTGTTAAACAGGACAGAGGAGTCAAGAAACAGAACATTCAACAAACAGTAACCTCAACAACAATTAGGTCAGTGGGGGCTGAGCATGGTGGCTGATGCCTGTAATCCTAGCACTCTGGGAGGCTGAGGCAGGTGGATTGCCTGAGCTCATGGGTTCGAGACTAGTCTGAGCAGGAGTGAAACCCCATCTATAAAAATAGCCAGGTGTTGTGACAGGTGCTTGGAGTCCCAGCTACTCAGGAGGCTAAGGCAAGAGAATCAATTGAGCCTAAAAGTTTGAGGTTGCTGTGAGCTATGACACCATGGAACTCTACCAAGGGCAACAAAGTAAGACACTGTCTCTCAAAAAAAATAAAAAAAAAGAAAGAAAAGAAAAAAGGAAAAGGGGAAAAAGAAAAAGAAAAGAAAAAAGAAATAATTGGGTCAATGAAGAAATTAAGAAGGAAATTTAAAAATTTCTAGAAACAAAAATGGAAGTACAATATACCAAAACCTATGGGATACAGGAAAAACAATAAGCGGGAAGATTGGGTAGCGCCTGTGGCTCAAAGGAGTAGGGCAGTGACCCCATATGCTGGAGGCGGTGGGTTCAAGCCCAGCCCCGGCCAAAAACTGCAAAAAAAATAAATAAATTTTAAAAAAACAATAAGAGGGAAGATGATAGCAATAAATGGCTACACCAAAAAAGTAGAAGAACTTCCAAGTAACCTAATAATGCATCTTAAAGAGCTAAAAAGGAAAAAGCAGGCAAAACCCAAAAGTGGTAGAAGAAATAAAGATCGGAGCAGAAATAAATGAAATTGAAAAGCAAAAACCTACAAAAGATCCATGAAACAAAACTTGGCCTCTTAAAGACAAAACCTTTAGCCAGACTAAAAAAGAAAGAGAGAGAGAGAGAAATATCCAAATAAATAGAACTAGCGGTGAGAAGGAGACATTATAATTGACACCACACAAATTTGAAGGATCAGAGGCCATTATGAGCAACTATATGCCAAGAAACTGGAAAACTTAGAATAAAGGGGTAAATTCCTAAACACACATAACCTACTAAGATTGAACTAAGAAGAAATCCAAAACCTGAATAGCGCAAACAAATAAGATAAAAGCAATAATAGAAAGTCTCCCATCAAAGAGATCCTTAGGGCCCTATAGATTCACTGCGGAATTCTATTCTGCCAACCATACAAAGAACTAATACCAATCCCACTTAAACTTTTCCAAAAAATTGAGGAGGAGGGGATATTTCTAAACGTACAAACTCATTCTATGAGGCCAGTATACCCTGATACCAAAGCCAAAGACACAACAACCGAAAGGAAACCATACAGACTAATTTCTCTAATAAATACAGATGCAAAATCCTCAACAAAATACGACCAACTGAATTCAACAACATATTATAAATTCATAAAGATCATTCATCATGATCAAGTGGGATTCATCCCAGGGCTGCAAGGATTGTTCAATACACACAAATCAATAAATGTGATGCATCACAGTAACAGAATGAAAGACGAAAAACATACATGATCATTTCAATTGAGTCCAAAAAGCCTTGGATAAAATTCAACATCCCTTCATGATAAGAATTCTCAGAATACTGGATATAGAAAGAACACATATCAACACGATAAAAGCCATATATGACAGTCCCACAGCTAGTATCTTACTGAATGAGGAAAGGCTTTCAGTCTAAGATCTGGAACAAGACAAACATGCCCACGTTACCACTGTTATTAAACACAGTACTAGAAGTTCGAGCTTGAGCAGGTGGACAAGAGGAAGAGACAAAGGGCACCAATATTGGAAAGAAGGTAGTTAAAGTATCCTTGTTTGCAAATGACATGATCTCATATTTAGAAAGATTCCAAAGAGCATTAGTACTGATAAACAAATTCAGCAAAGTTGCAAGATAGAAAAACATACAAGAATCAGTAGCATAAAAGAAAAAGGAAAAAAAACTCTGTAGCATTTCCATAAGTCAACCGTGAACATTCTACAAGAAACTAAGTCAACTCATTTACAATAGCTACGAATAAAATACTTAGGAATTAACTGAAGTGAAAGGTCTCTACTGTGAAAATTATAAAACAGTGATAAAAAATTGAACAAGCCAACAAAAAATGCTCCTGGATTGAAGGAATATTATTGCTACAATACCCATAGTACCCAAAGCAATCTACAGAGTACATCCAATCCCTATCTAAATACCAATTATATTCTTTGCAGAAATAGAAAAATATAATCCTAAAACTTATATGCATCTACAAAAAGACCCAGAATAGCCAAAGCCATCTGAGCTAAAAGAACAAAAATGGAAGATTCACATACACTTCACACCAAAGTTTGCTACAAAGCTATAGTACACAAAACAGCATGGTCCTAGTATAAAAATGGACACACAGACCAATGGAACTGAATAGCAAACTCCAGAAATAAGTCCACATAGCTACAGTCAACTCATTTTCAACAAAAATGTCAAGAACATAACTTGGGGAAAAGATAGTCTATTCAAAAACATGGCATATCCATATACAGAAGAATAATGCTAGACTCTTAGCTATCACCACATGCAAAAAAACAAATCAAAGTGGTTTAAAGACTTAAGTATAAAACCTGAGACTCTAACACTACTAAAAGAAAGAAAAAATTGGGAAACACTCCAGGACATTGGAAAAGATCTGAGTAATACCTCTAAAGCACAGGCAACCCAGGGTGGCACCTATGGCTCAAAGGAGCAGGGCGCTGGCCCCGTATGCTGGAGGTGGTGGGTTCAAACCCAGCCCCGGCCCAAAACTGCAAAAAAACCCCAGAAAACACAGGCAACCAAAGCAAAAATGGACAAATGAGATCATGTCAAGCTAAAAAGCTTCTGTTCAGCAAAGGAAACAGTCAACAAAGTGAAGAGACAACCTACAGAACGAGAGAAAATATCTGCAAACTACCCTCTGACAGTGGATTAATAACCATAATAAATAAGCTCAACTCAATAGGAAAAAAATCAAATACGTTATCCAACTTAAAAAAATGGACAACAGACCCAAACAGAAATTTCTTGAGAAGAGACATATAAACAGCCAAAAGATATATGAAAATACACTCAGCATCGCTCCTTATCAGAGGACAACAGCAACTGCCAGCAAGGATGTGGAGAAAGGGGAACCCTCGTAGATTAGCCACTAGGAGAAAGGATGGAAGTTTCTCAAAAACCTAAAAATAGAACTACCATATGATTTTAGTATATATATCTAAAAGAAAGGAAATTGGTGTGTTGAGTAGAAAGTTGAACTCCCATATTGCAGCACTATTCCCAATACCCAAGATTAACCCACTTGTCCCTCAATGGCTCAATGGATAAGGAAAATGTGGTACATATACACAGTGGAGTATTATTCAGCTGTAAAAACAGAATACTGCCATCCGCAACATGGATGGAATCGGAGAACATTATGTTAAGTGAAATCATACAGGCACTGAAGAACAGCACAGGTTCTCACATATATGTGGGATCTAAAGATTTAAAATTAAACTCACAGAAATCGAGAGTAGAATGGTTACTAGAGGCTGGAAAGGGTAACGGGGAGGGGGAGAGAAGTTGGGGATGGATAATAGGCGCAGAAATAAAGTTAGAACGAATAAGATCTAATATTTAGTAACACAATGGCGTGACTATAATCATTTATTGTAGAGACTAAGAAATATGAGATTGGAATGTTCCTAACACAAATAATAAATGCCTGAGGTGATGGAGTCCCCAATTACGCTGATTTGATCATTAGGCTTTGTACACCTGTATCAAAACCTCACATGGACCACAGAAATACACACAACTATTACGTAATTAAAAATAAAATTTAAGGCTCGGCGCCTATAGCTCAACCGGCTAAGGCGCCAGCCACGTACACCTAAGGTGGCAGGTTCGAATCCCCAGCCCGGACCTGCCAAACAACAATGACGGCTGCAACCAAAAAATAGCCGGGCGTTGTGGCGGGCGCCTGTGGTCCCAGCTACTTGGGAGGCAGAGGCAGGAGACTCGCTTGAGCCCAGGAGTTGAAGGTTGCTGTGAGCTGTGATGCCACGGCACTCTACCCAGGGGGACAGCTTGAGGCTCTGTCTCAAAAAAAAAAAAATAAAATAAAATAAAATAAAATTTAATAAAAATAATGAAGTAAAAAAATAGTAAAAGAAAAATTATCTTTCCTGCTTTTAATCTCAAAGAAAGGGGATACCTATACGATCTGGAATTTAAATCTGAATCAATTTCAGCACCTGAAAGTACAGACCCTCCAGGACGCTATGCAGCTTGAAACCAAGCTGTTCAGGGCAGCCATCGCTCTTGATAGACTCATCAGGGCCCAGGGCTGTAAAGGAATTTATCCCCCCTAGTGGGTACATACATTTACAAATGCCCTACCCTTCTTGATTTGTTTGTTGATAAATTGAATTTTGTATTGTTTAAACTACAACTTGATACTATGGCCACTGCTTAACTTAAGAGGGTGAAAGGCCCAGAGGCACAAGTGGGCCGGTATTTTACCAGTGGGTCGCATTAAAACGTTTCTTCCGCTGGAGAAACCTGCCATCTAGTGGACCTTCTGATGATGTGGTTTGGCTCATGCCCAGAAACAAGCATCAAAGCATCACAGAACATACAGGAGACTCAGAAGAACTCAAGAGCATAAACCTCCCTGCGGCTCCTGCCTCTGGGGTGGGAAAAGGCTACCTTTAGGCTCCTCTGACAGGGCACTCCTTTCTAAATAGCCCAATATAAAGTTTTAACCTTTCAGTGTCCAAAAGTTAGCCTAGATCAGTGTAGAATTCCAACCACTTTGGCTTGGTGCCTATAGCTCAGCACCTAGGGCGCCAGCCATGTACACTGGAGCTAGCAGGTTCAAATCCAGCCTGGGTCTGCCAAACAACAATGACAACTACAACCAAAAAATAAAAATAGCTGGACGTTGTGATGGGCACCTGTAGTCTCAGCTACTCGGGAGGCTGAGGCAAGAGAATTGCTTAAGCCCAAGAGTTTGAGATTACTGAACTGTGATGCCATGGCACTCTACCGAGGGTGACAAAGTGAGACTATCTCCCCCCCCAAAAGAATTCCAACCACTTTTTTTTTCCTCTAGAAATAATATGGTCTTTATTTGTGGAGTGACATCAAAAAAGGAATTATACCTCCAACCACTTTTAATTCTAAGCCATCCCAACAAGAAATCCATGCACCACTTGGGATAAGCAAATTAATTTCTGTTTTAAATATTACCTTTAGAAATCACATAACTGTCGACCACCCCACACTGACCACCTCTTTAAGCTGACCTAATTTTCACAGACCAGACGTGCACCACATGTACATATCAGTACAGTAGGCCCAGTTCCTTATGTTGACCATCTCTGTATGTTGACCAGTTTAATACATTCTCTTAGGTTCAACTGACAGTGGTTCTACTATATTAGTCTAGTCTAGGCCAGTCTAGAACTTTAAAAAAAAAAAAAAAAAGTAAATAACAAGTCTACCTTCCCTGAAGCTGCCCCCACCAGGCTAACAGTGTATTTGAGCTGAATTTGCCCCACTAGACTTTCTACAGAGTTCTGGAATTCAGCAGCAGCTTTGCCCCAGGGACCAGAAGGTTCAAGTTCTAGGAATCACATTGCCCTTTGACAGCTTGTCACTCTGGACTAGTCATCTCTCCTTTACAACTCTTGGTTTTCTGATCTGTTAAAAAAATGGGGCTTAAGAAAAATAACCACTAAAATTTCCTTTCAGGTCTAAAGTTTGTTGAGCTTGTTCCCAAAGTCCCAGGTCATGTGGGCTCAGGGCCCTTCAGTGAGGGCTCTGGGCTCAGTGTCCACGGCATCATTTGTTCACTGAAATACTTAATGAAGGACCACAATGTACCAGGTACCTTGCTGGGTACAGGGGGACACCAGGGAATAAACAGATGCCATCTTTGGTAAAACTCTAGGGCCACTCCACAAATGGATCAATAAATTGTGATTTATGTACACCATGGGATATTATGCAGCCTTAAAGAAAGATGGAGACTTTACCTCTTTCATGTTTACGTGGATGGAGCTGGAACATATTCTTCTTAGCAAAGTATCTCAAGAATGGAAGAAAAAGTATCCAATGTATTCAGCCGTACTATAAAACTAGTAGCTTTCATATGAAAGCTATAGCCCAATTATAGCCCAAGAACGTGGGGACAGGGGAGAGGGAGTAGAGGGAAGGGGAAAGGATGGGTGGTGGGAGGGTGATTGGTGGGACCACACCTATGGTCCATCTTATAAGAGTACATGTGAATCTTTCTAAATGCAGAATATAAATGTCTTAACACAATAAGAAAATGCCATGAAGGCTATGTTAACCAGTTTGATGAAAATATTTCAAATTGCATATAAAACCAGCACATTGTACCCCATGACTGCATTAATGTACACAGCTATGATTTAATTAAAAAAAAAAAAAGACTCTAGAGCCACTGCTATTTCGGTAGGAGGAAGTGGGAAAATTGGAGAAATTATTAGATACTAGTATTGAAAGAGCTTAGGAAAATTCACCTCAAAATAAGACCCCTGGGTACAGAGAATATTTTGAATTAAAAGGCCCTTAGAAATCAACAGATCTTGGAAGGAGATTTCCCTCCATCTACATAAACCAGACAGATGTATGAAAAGAACAGTTCACTTGTCCACCCTTATTTCAAAATCAAGAATGCAACCAGACCTGGCCCGAATCATTTTAAATATAATACCAGTGTCTCTGGTTAATTTAATTTGCAAAGAGTCATTTATAAGTCAATCTGTTTTCTGCATTCATTCTTCCCCCCTAGCAACCATTTACTTTCCCTTAACAGAACCACCTCTACAGAATTCCTTGGGTCCCCTGAGGGTATAAGAATTTCTGGACCTCACTGGGATATTGAGTGATCTCTCTGTGATTCTCCCCCGTACATGGTAAATAAATCTTCCTGCCTTAATTGTGAGTTGATCTTTCAGCAAACTTTAGGGGAAAGGGGATATTTCCCCTCACCCCCACGGTGTCATTGCTTGGATGTCGAAGTGAAAAAGGGGAAGTATCCAAGGTGATCCCCAGGCCCCAGTCAAGGACAAGTGGATGGAGTTAGAGCCAGTCACTGAACTGCAGGACACAGGAGGACGCCCAGGTGTGCAGACCATGGACGGGCTTAGATGCAACACAGTCCCATGAAAGCCCCAAGTGCACGTGGTCAGCAGGCAGTGGGAGGGCTCAATAAAAACAGTTAACAATAACATCAGATAAATTGGGGGCATTTGGCAGCATCTGATGAAGAGGGCACACGACCAACATTTAACATCTGAGACAACGGAGGATTCACAGCTGGTAAAGGGAAGAGCCAGTGAGACAAAAAGAAAACCAGGAGGGAAGCGGGAAGAACACGGGGCGGGGGTCGGCTAAATGGACCCAGTGGAATAAGGTGCATGGGGACAGAAAAGTGAACTCTGGATTTAGTGCCCTGTGACCTTGATGATAAAATGCAGGTAGAGTAATGGAGCCTGGTAGGGTAGTTGAAGACAGAATAGAAGGAAAAAGGGAGCACGGTGAGTCTCACTTCTCCTAGAAACTGGCTGTGAAGGTGAGAGGACAGAGGAAGGGACAGTGCCTGTAGCTCAGTGGGTAGGGCGCCGGCCACATACACTGAGGCCAAGTGTTCGAACCTGGCCTTGGTCTGCTAAACAACTATGACGACAACAACAATAACAGAATAGCTGGGTGTTGTGGCAGACACCTGTAGTCCCAGCTACTTGGGAGGCTGAGGCAAAAGAATCAATTAAGACCATGAGTTTGAGATGACTATGAGCTGTGATGCCACAGCACTCTACCCAGGATGACATAGTGAGACTCTGTCTCAAAAAAACTTTAAAAAAAGGACAAAGGAATGTGGTTGGAAGGTAAATGGGAATCAAGGCAGAAATTCTCATAAGAATTTGGTGGTGGCTTGGCGCCTGTGGCTCAAGCGGCTAAGGCACCAGCCACATACACCTAAGGTGGCGGGTTTGAATCCATCCTGGGCCCGCCAAACAACAATGATGGCTGCAACCAAAAAAATAGCCAGGTGTTGTGGCGGGCACTTGTGGTCCCAGCTACTTGGGAGGCTGAGGCAAGAGACTCGCTTGAGCCCAGGAGTTGGAGGTTGCTGTGATGCCACGGCACTCTACTCAGGGGGACAGCTTGAGGCTCTGTCTCAAAAAAAAAAAGAAAAGAAAAGAAAAAGAATTTGGTGGCAATTTATGAAAAGGAGGAGAAGTTGAAGACTCAGAACATAGGTAGGGATGAGATCCAGGGCATAGCTAGAACTTTGGCCTCAGACAGTGATTCTCAATCTTCCTATTACCACGCCCTTTAATACAGTTCCTGTGGGTTGCGACCCACAGGTTGAGAACCACTGTGAGAAATCCTTCCTCCACTGTCTTCAGCACAGCAGGGTAGAAAGAGATAAGATAAGATAAAGTGAGGTGATTGGAGCTCCAATTTCTCAATAAATTTGGTGATAGGCTTGGTGCCCATAGCTCAGTGGGTAGGGCGCCGGCCACATCTACTGAGGCTGGCAGGTTGGAACCCGGCCTAGGGCCTGCTAAACAAGGACAACTACAACAGAAATATAGCCAGGTGTTGTGGATGCCTGTAGTCCCAGAGGGCAACTAGTGAGACTCTGTTTCAAAATAGTAAACAAATAAATTTGGTGATAACTCCGCTAGCTGAAAGTGAGAGAGATGGAGGAGCTCTGAGAGTTAAGAAAAGAAAAAAACTGGCTCTGCGCCCGTAGTTCAGTGGTTATGGCGCCAGTCATGTACACTGAGGGTGGCAGGTTTGAACCCAGCCCAGGCCAGGTAAACAACAACAATAACAACAAAACAGCCAGGCATTGTGGTGGGCACCTGCAGTCCCAGCTACTTGGGAGGCTGAGGCAAGAGAATCACTTAAGCCCAAGAGTTTGAGGTTGCTATGAGCTGTGACACCAGGGCACTCTACCCAGGGTGACATAGTGAGACTATCTCAAAAAAAAAAAAAAAAAAAAAAAAAAAAAAAAAAAAAAAAAAAAAAAAAAAGTAAAAGAAAATAAGAAAAACTGAGCTCTCTAGTATCTTTCAACCTTTTCATCTCATGGCACACTTGACCCTATAGTTAAACTTTTGTGGTACACTTATTTATATTCATTAAAAAAGAGAGCAAAAATAAGAAGACTATACATGCTGTGCTTTGAACTTCTTTCTAAAATAATTTAATGATCTTTAAAAACATTCACAGCATACCTAAGATCCTCTCACAGCACACTAACTGAAAATCACTGCTCTCTAGAAATGTATTCAGCTTTACCACACAGAATTGAGGTGACCATGATGGACTGTAGCCCCAGTGGCCAGCTGCATGGCTTTCTCCCACAGTACCCAGTGTCCACATGTGACACTAAGTAGGTGAAAGGTTCATGTGGGGCTGGAAAGTTCCAGAATGAAGAAGAACAGAGAGCAAAGGAACTTAGGACAGGTTTGCAAGTTTAGAAGTGCCAGACCCTAGCAACTAAGGTGCATGGACGGGGAAGTGAGGTCAGAAGGGGCAGTGTGGATAAAGACGGAGAAAGAGGTCAGCTGATTCATGGGGCCATGAGGTCAAGCCACCATGAGGACAGACTCAGGTGGGACATCACCGCAGACATGAAATGCATTAACACTCTGTTATCTGCCTAGCAGGGCACACACCACACTAAGTTATGATTTTTTTTTTTTTTGAGGTAGAGTCTCAGTTTGTTGCCCTGAGTAGAGTGCCATAGCATCACAGCTCACAGCAACCTCCAGCTCTTGGGCTTAGGTGATTCTCGTGCCTCAGCCTTCCAAGTAGCTAGGACTACAGGCACCTGCCACAATGCCCGGCTATTTTTGTTGTTGTTGCAGTTAGGCCAGGTTTGAATCCTCCACCCTCGGTATATGGGGCGGGCACCCTACTTGCTGAGCCACAGGCGCTGTCCCTAAGTTATGATCTTTAAATGTTGTGTGGCAGCATGCATGATGAAGAACTGACTTTGCACATGCGCGCTAAAGCCCTGGGGAAACCAGAAAAAATTCCCAGCGTTCCAGTGTGTGTCGTTGTAGGAATTGAATGATGCACCAAACAGATGCAGTGCTCACCCTCCAGGGACTTACTCTCTCAGGAGGGAAGAGAAACTCAGGCCCCAGGGTCCACAGAATTCATCACGGTTGGATTGCGTGAGCTGTGGAATTTGAGACCAGCCTGAGCAAGAGTGAACCCTACCTCTACTCAAAATAGAACAAATTAGCTGAGCATAGTGGCCCAGGTGTGCGCCTATAGGCCTAGCTATTCAGGAGGCAGGAGGACCCCTTGAACCCAGGAGTTCAAGGCTGCTGTGAACTATGATGATGCCTCTGCACTTTACCTGGGGGTAACAGAACGAGACTGTCTCAAAAAAACAAAACAAAACTAGGAATTAATCAAATAAAAGCACATTGTTGAAAAAGCGGTCCCTAAGTTTTTTTTTTTTTTTTTTGAGTCAGTCTCACTATGTCACCCTCCGTAGCATGCTGTGGTGTCACAGCTCACAGCAACCTCCAACTCTTGGGCTTAAACCATTCTCTTGCCTCAGTCTCCTGAGTAGTTGGGACTACCCATGCCCACCACAACACCTGGCTATTTTTTGGTTGCAGTTTTCATTGTTTAGTAGGGTGGGGCTGGGCTCAAACCCACCAGTGGCGGTGGGTGTGGCTAGCACCCTACTCACTGAGCTACAAACTCCAAGCCCATAAGCTTTTTTTGATCCTCTGTGGCAGCAGCCATGCTGGCTGTGCAAAATCCCCTTATTTGCATAATCTTGGTCAGAACTGCCCCAGGAGGTCACTTGGATAATAGTGCTTGAGAAAAATGCTTCACCTGGTAACAATTAGTTAAAATGTATTGCATTCCCACCAATACAATGGGCCAGACATTGCACTGGCAGCACTTACAATGGGTAATATTGTCCATATTCCAGGTCAGGAAACTGATGTCTAAGGAAATTACTCAAAGATTTTTTATTTATTTATTTTTTGTAGTTTTTGCATGGAGCTGGGTTTGAACCCACCACCTCCAGCATATGGGGCCGGCACCCTACTCTTCTGCGCCACAGGTGCTGCCCCTCAAAGGTCATTTTGCTGGTTAGTGGTAAAGGCAGGTTCAGATCCAGCTGTTCCTCCATCTGGCCTTTCTGCTCCATAACATGCTCCCTCTTTAATTCCTTTCATAGGAAAGATACGTAATAACACATTTAGGGCGGCGCCTGTGGCTCGAAGGAACAGGGCTCCAGCCCCATGTGCCGGAGGTGGCAGGTTCAAACCCAGCCCCAGCCAAAAACTGCAAAAAAACCAAACAACAACAACAAAAAACCATGTTTATCCTTAGGATTTGATGGAGAAAACAATGTTTTCTTTCTCTCAGTGTTAAACATATAAATAATCACAGCAAGCTTTTAATACAAACATGTTTATAATTGCACTTTTTTTTGAGACAGCCTCAAGCTGTTGCCCTGGGTAGAGTGCTGTGGCATCATAGAACCTCCAACTCTTGGGCTCAAGCGATCCTCTTGCCTCCGTTTTTCTATTTTTAGTAGAGACGGGGGTGGGGGGGTGGGGGTGGGGTCTTGCTCTTGCTCAGGCTGGTCTCGAACTCCTGAGCTCAAGCAATCCACCTGCCTCAGCCTCCCAGAGTGCTAGGATTACAGGTGTGAGCCACCGCGCCCTCCAGTATAACTGCACTATTTATGACCACACAAACTTCCCATACAGCCACAAACTGGGAACCAGGTCAGAAAACGATACCATACCACACTGATGGAATAGCATATTGCTACTAACATGATTAAAAGGTATACAAGGAATAAATCTACATAAAAATCTATATGGAATTATTGCTGGTTAAAATATGTTAACTTACTGAATTTTTTTTTTTTTTTTTGGCAAAGTTTTTGGCCAGGGCTGGGTTTGAACCCGCCACCTCCGGCATATGGGGCCAGTGCCCTACTCCTTTGAGCCACAGGCACTGCCCACTGCAATATTAAAACCTTTTCTCAAATTTCAGATCCATACTGGAGAGGGTCCTTAGTGATCCCCCCTTTTATTTATTTATTTTTTTGGCCAGGGCTGGGTTTGAACCCACCACCTCTGGCTTATGAGGCCAGCGCCCTACTCCTTTGAGCCACAGCGCCACCCAACACCCTTTCTTTCATAGGCTAGGAAACTGAGGCACTGTGCATGCTCAAATACCATGGTGAAAAATCAACAGGCAGAGGGAGATTTGGGTGACACTAATTTTCCTTTTTTTTTTTTGAGACAGAGTCTCATTATGTCACCCTTGGTAGAGTGTCGTAGCATCACAGCTCACAGCAACCTCTAACTTGTGGGTGTAAGCAACCTCCTGAGTAGCTAAGACTACAGGCGCCCACCACAATGTCCAGCTATTTTTTGGTTACAGTTGTTGTTTAGCTGGCCCAGGCAGGGCTTGAACCTGCCAGCCTCGGTGTATGTGGCCAGCACCCTAACCACTGGACTATGGGCGCTAAGCCTAATTTTCCTCTCTTGATATCATGTTGGAATCATTTACCAAAGTTTGATGCCTTGATCAATAAAGCCCAACATATTAATTCACGCTACTATTTGATAAGCAAAGATGACATTCCTGGCACTTTGGGAAAAACAAACGTATAGGCATCTTTCTCTACTTGGGTCCAGTCTCACTTCCTGGGGCTCTGCAAGTTCAGACATTTTTATTTTTGCAGTTTTTGGCCAGGGTTGGATTTGAACCCACCACCTCCGGCATATGGGGCCGGAGCCCTCCTCCTTTAAGCCACAGGTGCCGCCCCATCAGACCTCTTCTCCATGAATCAATCCCCCCATTGGCCTGTTTTTATAGATCAGGGACCAGGACGATCTCACAACCGAGTGAATAAAGTGAAGTAGCCACAAGAAGAAATGTGAACGAATGTGGTAACACATGACCTTAGCTTCCAGAAAGCCACGGGTATGAGTTAAAACGACAGGGTTTTGTGGAGAGAACACCTGGGGAGATTCCAGCCCCAGCCCTCCCCTAGCCCTGGAAAGAATTCATTCCACAGGAAAAGAAAACACAGGGTGAGCACTCCAGCCAAACACACCACGCTCTGGGAAAGATGTCAAGAGTCCTCCTCTTGAATCTCTGGTGTCAAATAAAATGCGATTGTTTTTGTTATTTAACAGAGTTATGACTAGATGTTTTTCATATTTGCACGTTTCCTAAAGTTTTGCAGAGTCTACATCTGTCTTTACTTTCTTAGAGGACCCTTGTACTTTGAACACTCATGTTGCAAAGTCAGGGTACATGTGAAACTTACTAGATGTAGAATATAAACGTCTTAACACAATAACTAAGAAAATGCCATGAGGGCTATGTTAACCAGTTTGGTGAAAATACTTGAAATTGTCTATAAAACCAGCACATTGTACCCCATGGCGGCATTAAATCATAGCTGTGTACATTAATTAAAATAAATAAATAAAAAGTCAAGATTTTTCTTTCAGGTCCTGGATATTCTTCAGTTCACTTTGGGTCCTTAAAATGTTTTTCAAACATATTTTAACATAGAATTTTGATATAACTTTGAAAATATTCTCCGAAAATACTAAGTCTTCAAGTACCAAATCCTCTAAGTTTAAGATACTTTATGTAAGTCAAAGACTAAATATTTAGAATAATTTAAAATATATCAATTCTGTTTTATTTATAAAGCCAAAGATTAAATGTTCAGAATAATTTAAATTATATCAATTGTTTCATTTATTTAGAGATAGAGTCTCACTCAGTCACCCTGGATAGAGTGCTGTGACATCCTAGCTCACAGCAACCTTAAATTCTTGGACTCAAGTGATCCTCTTGCCTCAGCTTCTCAATCTTAATCTATTAAAGTGACATGGTAGATGTCTCAAATGATGTCATATTGAATGAGGGATCGAAACTAAACTCTTGTCCCAACACAAGTAAAAAAATTTTCAACACTTACCTGAGCCGAGAGTCCTTAAAGGTGTCCAGATAGGCAGGATAGCTCCATCCGATTTTACTCCCTTTACATCGGAGCTCTACAGTCTGCCCCGCCGACAGGCTCAGGGTAGCAGCAGGTTTCTGGAAGCGACCTTTATCCATCACTTGCATCATGATAGACGGTGTCTTTGGTGTTGAGTCCGCTGCGTCCCTGTCCTTTATTTTGGGAACTTTGGGCTTCACCTTTTTGTTGGCAGGTTTGATTCTATTCTCTCCTGGCTCTTTTGCACGCTTGTTCTTGGGAGGGTGTTGGCCAGCAACTATAAATGTGAGGAGAGAGCAGAGGGGGACAGAGTGACAGTCACAGAGCAGCTGATACCTCGAGCAGAGGTATCAGCTTTGTAGGGTTTTTTGTAGGGTTTTTTTTTTTTGTTTTTTTTTTTTGGCCTGAGCTGGGTTTGAACCCACCACCTCCGGCATATGGGGCCGGCGCCCTATTCCTTTGAGCCACAGGCACTGCCTGACTTTTTTTTTTATTGTTGGGGATTCATTGACAAACCAGGTTACACTGATCGCATTTGTTAGGTAAAGTCCCTCTTACAATTGTGTCCTGTCCCCAAAAGGTGTGGCACACCAAGACCCCATCCCCTCCCCCCTTCCCTCCTTCTTTCTGTTAGAGCAGATAACTTTTTTTTTTTTTGAGACAGCGCTTCAAGCTCTCACCCTGGGTAGAGTGCCGTGGCATCACAGCTCACAACAACCTCCAACTCCTGGGCTCAAGTGATTCTCCTGCCTCTATCTCCCAAATAGCTGGAACTACAGGCACCGGCCACAATGCTTGGTTATTATTGTGGTTGCAGCTGTCATTGTTTGGCGGGCCCGGGCTGGACTCAAACCCCCCAGCTCAGGTGTATGTGGTTGGTGCCACAGGTGCCAAGCCCAGATAACTTTTTTAATCCCCCCTCATATGTCAAAATTATTTTTAGTAATAATCACATAGTAACCTTTATTTTTTTATTCATTCTTTAGTGTTTAAAGCAATTAATTAAAAATATACAGTAGAACCTCCATAGTTGACCACCTCCCTACACTGATTACCTCCTAAAGGAGACCTGATTTTTATCGAGTGGACATGAACTGTATGTACATATGGGTACAGTTGTCCTAGGTCCATATGTTGACCACCTCCTTATGCTGACCAGTTTACTACAGTTCCTTGAGTGGTCAACTTACAGAGGTTCTATTGTATTTCAGCTTCAAAGATATCATTCAAATTTAGCAAAATAGTTCACGTATAAACTAAAATTTACCCTTACAAAAATATTATTCCTTAATGTTTATATGCTGTGTCACAATCTCCAGGTGGTCACACGTAATGGCAGAAGTGAAGGTCTATTTTTTGTCTTTGCAATCTCTGTTATCACTGTTCATTTGGGGGGTTTTTTTGCATTTTTTATTTTAAGACAGAGTCTCAATCGGTCTCCCCAGGTAGAGTGCTGCCGCATCAGAGCTCACACCAACCTCAAACTTTTGGGCTCAAGTGATCCTCTCGCCTCAGTTTCCCAAGTAGCTGGGACTACAGGTGCCCAACATAACACCAGGCTAGTTTTCGTATTTTTAGTAGAGAGGGAGTATCACTCTTGCTGGGGCTAATCTCAAACTCCTGAGCTCAAGTGATCCACCAGCCTCTGCCTCCAAAAGGGCTAGGATTATGGGCATGAGCCAGCAAGCTTGGCCATTATTCATTTTGAATTTACTATTTAAACACAGGAATATGTAAGCCTCACAGAGGCTGGATACAAACCGTACTGAAAATACACTCAAAAAATTTCAAATCATAACGAACTCTCCAAATGAGGAGCATGAAATCTACCTTTGTCCACGTAGAGTACAATATTTATTAAAGAACAAGGACTAAATGTACACCACCTTAAAGCTTATTAAAACCCAAGAGGTAACTGGAGCAATGGTTTAGAACCTAGCCAACAAAATATTCTTAGGAGGAAAAGCATCTCATCACCAAAATCGTTGAGTTGCCAGCAAACTAGTGATAATAAAAAGCTGACTGAATTTCGGTTGGTTTTATTATTATTTTTGCCTTTTCTACAGACAAGGAACCCCTTACTGCCTGCAACGTTGGAAGATCGCTCCCACTGCCCTGCCCCGGGAAGGCTCCAGAAATCTCAGCCAGGGCCCCTGCAGCCTTGCAGTCTGTCCACACAGCAAAGGCCAAAAAGGGAACCTTGATATACACCCACAGAATTACAAATTGTCCAAACTTACAGGATCCTTAGAGACCATTTAGTCAAAGCTCATATTGTAGCGTAGGTGCCGCTGCGTCACCAGCGCGGCAGGCCAGAAACAGCCGGTACTCGGATTAAAAGCACAAGCTCGCAAGAAAGGAGGCGCCCCGGAGGTGCAGGAGGGCCCGACCCCCCCGCAACTTCTGCCATGGCTATTTATTGAGGGGATAACAGGTGTGGGAGTGCCCAGTGCTCAAGGATCGCCACGTGCTCCTGTCCCACGGGCTCCACTCCCACACAAACGTTCAAGATTCAACACCTGCTCGCTAACGAGCGACCGTCTCATCAGCATCCAGAGCGCTGAGCTACCCAGGGCCCCGGCTGCAAAACATCTCTGGGCTCCTACATTGTAGATTAAAAAATAAAGGAGCCCCTAAAAAATTAAATCAATTGCACAGTCACTCAGCTGGTTAGTGGCAGAATGCAAGAATTCAGGTCTTTGGCCTCAATTCCAAAGTGCTTGTTTCACGGTATGGAGATAAACATTATATATATAGTTTCGGATTTAATATAGGGTACAAATGATCAAGTTCCATCGTTTGCGTTTGTTAGGTAACATAAAAATACAGGACACTTCATGAATTTGCATGTCAGCCCTGAGCAGGAGCCATACTAATAATCTCTGTATTGACCTAATTTTAGTACATGTACTGTCAAAGCCAGCACTCTATGTTTTAAATAAATATACAAACCTCGGCCAATAGAGAGAATTACAGGACACTTGCATGAAATGCGGAAATGTGGTAAGTCAAAAGAAAGTTATAATCAACCACTCAGGCCAGCTCATCGTCTATAGCTCAGCAGTTAGGGTGCCAGCCACGTACACCAGAGCTGGTGGGTTTGAACCCAGCCCGGCCTGCCAAACAATGACAACTACAGCCAAAAAAGAATAGCCAGGAGTTGTGGCAGGTGCCTGTAGTCCCAGCTACTTGGGAGACTGAGGCAAGAGAATCACTTAAGTCCAAGAGTTTGAGGTTGCTGTGAGCTGTGACTCCATGGCCCTCATGGAGAGCAACACAGTGAGACTCTGTCTCAAAAAAACCCAAAAAACAAAAAACCTCAGGCCAGGTGTGTTGGTTTACACCTGTAAACCCAGCACTGGGGAGGCTGAGACAGGAGGACTGCTTGAGGACAGTTTAAAACTAGCTTGGGCAATGTAGCAAGACCCCACCTGTAAAAACTCATCTGCTTTGGATTCAACTATGTAACCACGAAACTTGACATCTTTTCTGTTACCCTTTGACATGTGACACAAGAGCCACTTACCCTCCACTTTTGGTTCAGCCTTGCCCAGCTCTGGAACCAATCCTGCTCCTACGACCTCTCGCTCAGTGCCGGCCCTCACAAATTCACAAATGATTAATATCATCATTGACTTCAAGTGTAGGCCTGCCATTTACTAGCTGTGTGACATTAGGAAGTGTCTTACCTT
This sequence comes from Otolemur garnettii, assembly GCF_000181295.1. Classification (NCBI taxonomy): domain Eukaryota; kingdom Metazoa; phylum Chordata; class Mammalia; order Primates; family Galagidae; genus Otolemur; species Otolemur garnettii. Next base: position 509,486 of record NW_003852516.1, read on the forward strand.
GTCCTGTCTTAGTTTCCGCATCTGTAAATTGAGAATGATAGGGTGACAATAACTATCTCATGGATTGTCGCAGGAATTAAGTGAACTAATATTTAAATGCTGAGAATAGCATTTGAGCCACGGTCAGTAATTGCCAGCTAAGTGCTACTCTGTTTATGGTTGTCGTGTGTGATCTTCATGACAAACTCCTGGTGGAGGCAAAGCAGCTGTTATTGTTTTAAGTTCACAGATGCCAAGAGTCGCACTCTCGGTGATCCAGAAGGTATTAAAGAACCTCTGACTCTAAGTCTGCAGCTTTGTCTGGTTCATGCTGTTGCTTTTCTAGAGGTTAGGACAGTGTTGCAGTTTCATTTGCAAACATCTTTGTTTGGTAGGACGAGAAATTCCAAGTCAAACAGAACTGGATGCTGGGGATGGGTGCCCAACCTTCCTGGAAGGGGGTGGAGGTCCTGTTCTGAGGCATATATTAGAATCCCCAAGTGAGGAGATGCTGGTCAAAAACTTGTCTCCAAAATGAACGAATAAATATTACAAAGAGGAAGGACAAAGGAACTGTGATTACTTAGCATTGACTCAGAGTTAACCAAACCTTGCTCATTAGGAGTGATCTGAGGCCAGGTGCAGTGGCTCACGCCTGTAATCCTAGTGCTCTGGGAGGGCGAAGTGGAAGGATTGTTTGAGGCCAGGAGTTTGAGACCAGCCTGAGCAAGACTGAGACCCCACCCCCAGCTGATATCTACTAACAATAGAAAAATTAGCTGGGCATATAGCAAGTGCCGGTAGTCCCAGCTACTTGGGAGGCTGAGGCAAGAGGCACTCGTGAGCCCAAGAGTTTGAGGTTGCTGTGAGCTATGACTCCAGGACCCTCTACCCAGGGTGACAGAGTGACACTGTCTCGAAAAAAAAAAGTGATCTGACTATTAACATCTCTAATTCTATAAAGCTGTGTTGGAAGAGAAACTAAATTCATTAGGAGAATCAGTGACTGCTGCTTAGATGGGGGTTACGCGTTAAACAGTGGTTAATATCAAAGAGCGGTGTATTTTTTTCTTCCCTAGTAGACAGTTTAAGGGGAAAGGCCAGTCCCGGGGCAGCATCTAAATAACCACACTATAAATTTTCTGAGCCACTCCCTTGTCTCCCAATTGGTTATATAACCCGGGAGACATCCAGCCTTATTTTCCCCTCCTTCAGAAACACCCCCACAGAACACACACACTTTTCCATGAACAAAGCTGAGAAGGGGGGAAAGTGACACTAGGAGGATGAAAACATATCTCTAGAAAGATGACAGAGCCCTTCCTCTCCCCGCTCCCTTCCAGAACCCCACTCCAGAAACACTCTCCTAGCACTTTTAAAAGGAAAGTATCATTTTCTGAAGATAAGATCCTTCTATTTGAGGATAAAGACTTTAATTTGAAACATTTTCCAGAACTCAGAACACAGCTGATGACTTTATTTTTGCATAAACTCTATCCACCTGAGTTCCAGGACATCTTGCTGTCTCGGTTGGTTTTCCTCCGGGGTCACTGACAATACTACTTTCCTTTCTGGCCCCAGCACCCTCTCTCACTACTTTCACTCTCCAAATGACCTTAAGAAAGCCCAAGGCTCTTGTTTGCAATAGCTGAAAGCTGCCCCGGGGCCCGTCCTGGCTCTGCTACTCAACTCCAGATCTGAATATTGTGTCGCTTACTCAGCACAGCCACTTGGAAGACTAGTAGGCATCTCAAATTTAGCATGTCCAAGAGTGACCTCGGATGCCCCTTCAGCCCTGCCCCTTCCTGGTGTTCCCTTAATCAGCAAATAGCCACTCTGTTCACCCAGTTGCTCAGAACAAAAATAGTACAGTCTGCCTTGATTTTCACATCTAATCCGGCAGCAAATCCTTCTGGCTTCACCTAGAAAATAGACCCTCCATCCACTGTTACCACTGTGGGCCAAGCCACTCTTCATCCAGACTGTTAAAGGCACCTGCAAAGTGGCTCCTGCTTCCACCCTAGCACTCTGGACCTCTCCGGGGTCGCTCCCTCACTTCAGGAAGATGCCGGACTGTCCATCTGACCCGCAGCCTCCCTCCCTCCATCCTTTCCACATCTCACCCTATGCTACTGGTTGGATGGTATCCCCTAAAAAGATCCACTGAAGTCCTCACCCCCAGCACCTGTGAACGCGGCCTTACTTTGGTCTTTGTAGATGTGATCAAGTTGCCATGAAGCCATTAGGCTCCGCCCTCATCCAATGTGACTGATGTCCTTATAGGAAGAGAAGGGACACCCACAGAGAGGAAACCGCCATGTGAAGACAGGCACACAGGGAGGAGACAGCCAAGTGGTAGCTGTAAGCCAGGGAGCCCAGCAGTTGCTGGCCATCAGCAGAAACTAGCAGAGGCAGGGAGTCTGCCTGGAGTCTCAGAAGCAGCATGGCTCTGCCTACACCAGGGGTCCTCAAACTTTTTAAACAGGGGGCCAGTTCACTGTCCCTCAGACCATTAGAAGGCTGGACTGAGGGCCCAGGACGAGTCGGCTGCTAAGCAGGACAGGCAGCAGTGGCAAAAACACCCAGCGGTCCAGATAAATGTCCTAGGCGGGCTGCATGTGGCCCACTGGCTGTGGTTTGAGGACCCCTGCTCCAGATTGTGAGAAAATAAACGTCTGTGGTTTTAAGCCTCCTTGTTCATGATACTTAGTTACAGCAGCCACAGGAAATGAATACATCCTGATCACTGCTTCTTCATGCCTCTTAGCACTTTTTGAAATTATTATTATTATCATTACTTTTTGAGATAGAGCCTCAAGCTATCGCCCTGGGTAGAGTGCTATGGCATCACAGCTCACAGCAACCTCAAACTCCTGGGCTTAAGCAATTCTCTTGCCTCAGCCTCCCAAGTAGCTGGGTGCCCGCTGCAATGCCCAGCTATTTTTTGGTTGCAGCCATCATTATTTTTTGGCAGGCCCAGGCTGGATTCGAACGTGCCAGCTTTAGTGTATGTGCCTGGCGCTTTAGCCACTTGAGCTACAAGTGCCACCCTTCTTGAAATTATTTTATCTTTTTTTTATTGTTTGGGATTCATTGAGGGTACAAAGGATTAGGTTACACTGATTGCATTTGTTAGGCAAAATCGCTCTGATAATTGTGTCCCACCCCCAAGAGGTGTGCCATACACGGTGACTCCCATCCCCCTCACTCCTCCCCTCTCCTGGCTCCCTCATTGCCCTATACCCCCTTGTATTAGATTTTCTACTGCCTTCATATTAGAATAGAGTACACTGGATTCTTGCTCTCCATTCTTGTGATGCTTTACAAGAAGAATGTGCTCCACCACCATTCACGTAAAGTCTCCATCTTTTTTAGGGGCTGAAGAGTATTCCATGGTGTACATATACCACAGTTTGTTAATTCATTCTGAGCTGGTGGGCATTTAGGTTGTTTCCGCAATTTGGCAATTATAAATTGAGCGGTGGTAAACAGTCTAGTGTAAATGTCCTTATGATAAAATGATGTTTATTCTTCTGGGTAGATGCCCAGTAATGGGACTGCAGGATAAAATGGGAGGTCTAATTTGAGTTGAGTGTTCTCCAAACTTCCTTCCAAAAAGGTTGCATCAGTTTGCAGTCCCCCCAGTGGTGTAAAAGTGTTCCCTTCTCTCTATATCCACACCAGCATCTGCAGCTTTGAGATGTTGTGATGTGGGCCATTGTCACTGGGTTTGGGTGATATCTCAGGGTGTTTTGATTTGCATTTCTCTGATGATGAGGGATGATGAGCATATTTTCATATGTTTGTTAGCCATCTATCTATCTTCTTTAGAGAAGGTTCTATTCATGTCTATTGCCCAGAGATACAAGGGATTGCTGGGTCTTTTCTTGTTGATTAATTTGAGTTCTCTGTAGATCCTAATTATCAAGCTTTTGTTTGATTCATAATATGCAAATATCTTCTCCCATTCTGAAGGTTGTCTATTTGCTTTGGTTAGCATCTCAAATTATTATACTTTTACTTGTTTGTGTATTACCTGTCCTTTGTTTTTGATTATGAGCACCACAAAAAAAGGGGTTTACAACCTTGTCTAGGATAAACCTACACACCCCAGGGTATGTCTCCGTCCTCACCAGGTCTCTCTCATTTGCCCTCAAGCTTTTTCTTGTCTCTAAGGACCAAAGATTATTGTGTATATCAAACATACATGTGAAGATACTAAATACTTCAAAACATTCATTATTTGCACTCATAAAAAAGTAAGGCATTTTCTTATCATTCTTTTTTCAATTATAAAGATTTCTGAGCTAAGTTTTACTCTCTGTTTCCAAGAAATAAACTAAGACATAAAAGTGCGACATGGTCTTGGGTAGCACCTGTGGCTCAAAGGAGTAGGGTGCTGGCCCCATATACCAGAGGTGGCAGATTCAAAACCAGCCCTGGCCAAAAAACTACAAAAAAAAAAAAAAAAGGTGATACATGGTCTTAATTAGAGAATCAATGTCATTGTGTCTCTGTCCCTTACCTTTCTAGAAATCTGGCTGTTTTGCCCTCCTACCATAATGAATCTCTTTACTCCTCCCAGAAGGAAAACTCTGCCGTAAGATGTAAAAGAAATCCTTGTTAGACTGAAGATTAAATTAGCATGGATCAAGGCTCTGGTGTTCAACAAAACAGCAGCAACAAATCAATATTTATGCTTTAACATTTGCTCCTGACACTGAATGGAAAATAAGGAAGTAATCAAAAGTCGGTAAGTGCCTGTGATTTTATACTTTCTAGGAGCACTCAATTAATAACTCAGTGGCACATCTTCCATATAAATGCCGGAAATGAAGTGCTATGGTAAATTGACTGTTTTCATGCCTCAGTTTCATGCCTTGAAGCATTACATGCCTTCCAGCTTCCCCTCTTGCTGAGGTAGAAGAACATGGCTTGCAAAAATTTAAAGCATTTTAGAAGGCAAGGCTAATGTCTTGATCAGATGTCTGCCCAATTCACATTTGAAGAGAAGCCTTTTCCTCGTAGAAGGCTCTCTCTTGGGTATGATAAGAAAAACTGAAAGTCAGTGGAACAAACTGACTTGTGGGTTTGCAGGATTGCAATTTGTGCTTTGGGAAGCCAACCATAGCAGACTGTTAGCAACCTGCCAATTAGATGCCCACTGGTTGTGCCTGGCCCCAACTCAAAACAGGAAAAATATTCTTTATAAAAAATAATTTTTTTTTGGAGACAGAGTCTATCTCTATCACCCCAGTAGAGTGCAATGGCATCATCACAGCTCACTGCAACCTCAGACTCCTGGACTCAAGCGATCCTCCTGACTCAGCCTCCCGAGTAGCTGGGACTACAGGTCTGTGCCACCATGCCAGGATAATTTTTCTATTTTTTTTTTT
>NW_003852516.1:515082-541679 GCF_000181295.1 Otolemur garnettii
ACCTTAGGTGTACGTGGCTGGCGCCTTAGCCGGTTGAGCTATAGGTGCCGAGCCAATTTTTCTATTTTTTTAGAGACTGGGTTTCCCTCTTGTTCAGTCTGGTCTCAAATTCCTGAACTCAAATGATCCTCCTGCCTTGGCCTCCCAGAGTGCTAGGATTACAAGCGTGAGACACCACACCCAACCAGGAAAAACATTCTTAATAGGGTTAGGAAAACAGTTACATAATTTAATTAATAAGTATATGTTCACTATTTTATCCATAAACTGTCTGTATATATATACTTTCAAACACAAAACCACAGTGCTATAATCCCACTTAACATTTATCAATTATTTCTTATAAAATATTGTCTCTATTGCACTCTCCCTGGTTGTCTCAACATTTACTGTTTGTATGAATTACATTTTAAACACGCTATCTTACTACAACAGACGTTTGTAATAATGCACCTTGGCTGGGAGAGATCCAAGGGGCAGAAGCTGAAGTTGCTTCCGGAGCCTCCAAGACTGACATCTTGGGTACAAAAGAAGTGAATGGATTCTTGGAAATGACTTTATCCATCCATGTTCTGCCTTATTCAAAAAAAATGATACCAAATACTGCATTTCCACCATGTCAGCGGTCACATATAAGACCTGCCTGGAGCATTTTAATACCGCATTTTACAAGCTGAATTCATGCCAGCTTCTCTCTGGGCACCAAATTAAGTGTTACCCCCCGACCCCACCCCCAATCTACTCTGCCTGCATTTTATCAAGCAGGGCCCTGGGCTTAAGAGAGTCTCATGCTCAACTGAAGTCCCATCACCATCTTGGACTTGGCGAACTAGAATGTGGTTTTTTTTTTTGGCAAATGCCTGGCGTTTCATAGGAAAGAAAGGAGCTGGTCAGGATTGAGGAGTGGATAAAGTGTGAGCCAGGTTGAGCTGGCTCCGGTGCAAGGTTGCATAACAGCAAAAGCTGCCTTTCAACCAAATCTAAGCAAAAATGGTAGACGAGGAATTTCAAAAGGCTTGAGGACACCAGGATGTGTCCAGATGAAATATGTACCACACAGAAACACCACTTGAGTAAATAATGAAGCAAGCAAAACAACTAAATGCTGATAGTGCTGATAGTAATGTACAGTACCGTGTTTACCCCAAATAAGATGCTGTCTTATATTTATCTTTTCTCAAAAAGACACACGAGGGCTTATTTTCAGGGGATATCTTCCTCTCTGCGCCGAAATGCCTGGTGTGGCTATACAGATACGCTGCATAGCCATGCCCATCACTAGGTCTTATTATTGGGGTAGGGCTTATATTTACCAAATGCATAGAAATCCTGCTAGGGCTTATTTTTGGGGTAGGTCTTATTTTCGGGAAACACGGTATGTGCAACAGTAACACATACACGCACGCGCACACACACACACACACACAGACAGCCTGGCCCTGTGGTTATGAGTCTACTACACAACAGGGTGGACCCGGGGCTGGCCCACGTTCAGAAACAGGCAGGGTGCACATAAGCAGTACCAAAAAAAAAAAAGGATTGCCTTCTCCTTTTCTCATCCAATCAGATAAGAAATGTAACAAGCTGTGGGATTTTGATTCTTTCTGAAGTTTAATATATGGAAATTTTTGAAAAGTCCTAGAAAGATCAAAAAAGTGAATCTTGCAGGATTCAAGTACAGGGAGGTATACGAAACACACTTGGGACTGCGGAGAAGTGCAAGTCATTTGGAATTTTGCAAAAGAACCAGAGATTGCCTCGTATAGGTGGCAGCCGCCCTCCGCAGTAGCAGAGGTCCTCGGCCACGCGGCGCGGAGGTGGAAGCGATCCGGGCTCCGGGGCCACCTCCCAGACCGACACGTTGACACTAGGGGCTGGACCAGGCGCTGGCTGGGGATGCTCGGCGCGCCCGCCCAGGGCTTTCTAGGAGGCTTGGAGAGGTCCCGCTGGGGCTCTCAAGGGTCAGGGTAGCTGTCACCTCCCTAGAAGGCTCTCTGGGGACGTGGCGAGTGGGAGGAAAGAAGACCTTACCCGGAGGGGGCAGGTGCACGGAGCAGGGAGCAACGCCGCGGGGCAGAGCCACCAAAGGCCGAAAGTTAGGGGAAGAGCTGGCAGGAGGGCGACAGGGAGTAGGGGTCCCGGCTAAAGTCTGGGTGTCCCCCCCGGCCGGACTCACTCACCATCCTCCAGCGCTTCGTGCACCAGCAGGAGTCCGAGCAGCAGCCAAAGCTTCATCTTCAGGGCCGGGGGCGGGGGCGGGCGTGCGGCAGAGCGCCGGGGTCTGGCTGCAGGGACACGCGGCGGGCGAGGGGCGGGCGCCTGGGACGCCACCGCTGGAGGATTCGGTTTCCTGGGGAGGAACACAGTTTGGGGGGAAAGCTGAAGATTTTTTTAATTCCCTGAGAGTGGTGCCCTCTCCTGCCCCCTGGCGGAGCTGGGGTGCGCAGCGTTTTTTCCAAGTGCAGGGAGGCAGGGCTGAGAGCGAAACTTGAATGTTTAAGTGTGACGGTCACTCCTGGAATTTCTCCGAGGCTTGGCGGTTTTACAAAATTTATCAAGTTCGAGAAGGTCTGGTGTAGTCCTGCGGGTACTGATTGGGTCACATTTAAACATGATTGTCCACATATCACCAGCGCTCGCCCCGCCTACTCGAGCAGAGTCTTAATGCTCTATAAAAAGTGCTCGAAATATTTCTGTTCACTCCTATTCTCTCACTTGGGCTCAGTAACAGGACCGTTGCCCCTGGTTCTTGCTGCTCCTCTCTGTGTGTGGCCAGAGATGGGCTCGGCGCCCAGCCCTGTACCTGGAGGCCGGGTTGCAAGGGATTCATTCCGGGAGTGAATCGTGCACCCAGTTCACCCCTCTTTGCCACCATCACCAAGCTTCACTCCCCTGGCTGAGGGCTCCTCTCTCATCAGGAGTGTGGCCACGGGTCCTGATCGGTCCCCCTGCCCTTCATGTGCTTCAGTCCATCCTCTCTTTACCAATTAGATCTATTTTCAAATGAAACCCCAGAAAATCTCACCCTGCTCAAACCCTTCAAAGGCTGTCCAGCAAGGCTCGGATTCTAGAAATCTTGGACCGTGGGTTGCCTCCCTGCTCCCTGGGCTCACTCCCTGCCCTCCAGGCCTCACGCTTGAGCACCGCCAACCCCCACCCCGCTCCCAGCCACCCGTGTCCACTGCCTCTGCTGTTCCCTCTGCCTCCAATCGTCCCCTCAGTGTCGCCACCTGCCTGCCCTCTGGGCTTCACGTATCTTGTGTGGTTTAGCTGGGACCTCACCTCCTCCCCTGAGCACTTCTCTGGTATAAATACCTCTGTCAGAGCACTACCAACAAAATTCAGCGTTTAGCTGTGTATCTGTTTATACTTTTCTCCTGCACTATTTTTATAAGTTCAAGGGCAGGAAATGTGTCTTTAAAGTTTGTATTCCACCACCAGTTTCTGAAAAATAATAGTTACTCATTAGGAATTTACTGAGCTCCAAGCAGAGTACTAGGTCCTTAGCCTGTGTTCCTTCTTGTTCTTTATCCTACCAACAAGGCTATGAAATAGTAACATTATTATCCCCATTTTATGGATGAAGATGCCCAAAGTCAAACTTGTGGCCGGTCATAACATCAGTTCCTTCATTTCTAAAATTAGAGTAATGGGCCTGGCATGGTGGCTCACGCCTGTAATCCTAGCACTCTGGGAGGCTCAGGTGGGTGGATTGAGCCAGGGCCCAGCTTGGGCTCACAAGTTCAAGACCTACCTGAGCAAAAGGCAAGACCCCTCTTCTCTACTAAAAATAGAAAAAACTGGGGCAGCGCCTGTGGCTCAGTGGGTTGGGCCCCAGCCCCATATACCGAGGGTGGCAGGTTCAAGCCCAACTCCGGCCAAACTACAACAAAAAAAATAGCCAGCGTTGTGGCGGGCGCCTGTAGTCCCAGCTACTGGGGAGGCTGAGGCAAGAGAATCGCCTAAGCCCAAGAGCTGGGGTGTCACAAACCCTCAGGCCCCTGTGGCCCAAGTCTCCACCACCGCAGGAAGGAACCAGGCCTGAGGCGGATTAAAAGTACAAGCTTATAGGAAGCAGACTAGCCCTTGGTTGCGGGGTAGCCCCCAGTAACCGCTGCACTAGCCTTTTATTGAGACCGTACAACACAGGTGAGGGGAGTAATTAACAAATGACTGAGAGCTGAAGGCTCGGGCTCTTCTTCTACAAGAAACACCTGTGGATGAATGGCCTGAGGGTCCACACCCCAGCTGTAAATCATCTTGCTCAGAGGTCATCTGGCTCTTGGCATCCTCTACACTGGAGGTTGCTATGAACTGAGATGTCACAGCACTCTACCGAGGGCAATAAAGTGAGACTCTGTCTCTTAAAAAAATAAATAAATAAAAAAGAAAGAAAAAACTGAGCTTGAGCCCTAGCTGGAGGTTGCTGTGAGCTGTGATGCCATGGCACTGTACACAGGTTGACAACTTGAGACCTTGTCTCAAAATTTAAAAAATTTATACTAATGGTACTTATCTCACATACTTGTTTTGAAGATTAAATAAGTATACTAAATTAATTAACATGTATAGGCAGGGGTGTCCAACCTGCAGCCTGAGAGCCACATGCTGATTTTATGTGGACATTTTTTTTGCTTCTCTGGGGTGTTGTATATCACAGAAAGTATGCATAGGCCTTTTTTTTTTTTTTTTTGGCTAATCAACTCTTTTAGTGTTTGTGTATTTAATGTGTGGCCCAAGACAACCCTTTTTCTTCCAATGTGTGGCAGAGAAAAAAGATTGGACAACCTTGACTTAGAACAATGACAAATTGCCCAGCATGTATGAAACTCCATATGAGTGTTACGGAAATGGAAAAATATTTACTAAGTGGTGATGATATCAATGAATGTTTTATAAGTGCTATGTGAAGTTAGGACTGTGCTAAGCATTTTATGTCTTATCTGATTGTTTCTAACTTATAGTGGGAGGTTAAATGAATCAAGGCATTAAATGAGTTAATGCGTGTAGAACTCTTAGACCCCTGACATGGCATAAGCCTTTAATTAACTGTAATGAATTTCATAGCCAAAATTATCCCAATTATTTTAGATGAGAAAAGTGAGGCATCATGAACTCATGAAATTTGCCCAGGATCACACAGGTCATAATTCTGGTGTTAAGCTGTTTTAAATATTGCACACATTTTCTTCTAATCCTTTGCTCACGTTTTAATTTTGCTAATAGTGTCTTTCTTCAAGCAATTACAACAAACATTTATGCAATTACATTTCCCAGCAACTTCCTTTATGGCTTCTGGGTTTTATGGCCCTTTAGGTTAGGCTTCCTCTGTCTCAAATTATCTATTTTATGTTTTCTTGTAAAACTTTTATAATTTTGCATCTCGTATTTGGTCTATAGATCCACCTACACTTTATTTTTGGTATCACAGGTGAGAAAACCAATTTTACGTGTTTCCAGTTAGATTGTCAATGTTACACGGTGCTTTGCTATATGGCTATTGCTTTTTCCATCTTTTTAAATTGATTTTCAGTATGTATTGAATTACATATGTGCCCCTGTCTGTTTCTATTCTATTTTATTCTATTGATCTCTTTGTCTGTGCCTATGCAAATACCACCCTGCATTAATTGGTATAATAGTCTGTTTAGATATTTGTTTGAGGAAGGGATGACACCTCCCTCAGCATTGCTCTTCTGTTAATTATCCTTCTTCATTTTTTCTTCCAGATGAAAACTGGAATCAGCTTGTCAATCTCCATAGAAAGTTTATTGTTTTGATTATGATTGGGTTTAATTTATGTTTTTGAAAAGAATGGATATATGTATTTATTTTTATTTATTTACTTATTATTATTTTTTTTAGAGACAGAGTCCTACTTTGTTGCCCTCGGTAGAGTGCCATAGCATCACAGCTCACAGCAACCTCCAACTCCTGGGCTCAAGTGATTCTTCTGCCTCTGCCTCCCAAGTAGCTGGGACTACAGCTGTCTGCCACAACACCCAGCTATTTGTTTTTTTGTTTTTTTTTTTTTTTGGTTGTAGCCGTCATTGTTGTTTGGCAGGCTGAGGCTGGATTTGAACCAGTGAGCTTAGATGTATGTGACTGGTGCCTTAGCTGCTTGAGCCACAGGTGCTGAGCCCCATTACACTTTTTAATTGGCTAATGCTGGTATTTAGACAACAATATTGAAATTCTGCATTCCCAAGCCCCTTTTCTCTTAAATCATCATCACTTCAGTTAAACATGATGTCTGTCATACAGTTAAACACTTATGTACTGTTACATAGTTATATTTTTTCTACAGAAATCTTACTTGTTAATTATTAGGCTTCTCATTTTTTGCTGGTTAATATACCATATACTTGTTTTGTCATTGTGAGGGAAAATTGCCCCCCTTAAATTTCCAAACTGGTTCATAGAAAATTATTTCAGAGTTCTATTTCCCAAGCCTTTCCTTAACACATACACTTCAGCTAAATTTAGGCATGTACACTTATCCTAGGTTTGTGTTATGGGCTGAATTGGGTCCCTCCAAAAATTCACATGCTGAAGTCTTAACCTGAATGTCACTGTATTTGTAGCAAGGTCCTTTAAAGAGGTAATAAAGTTAAAATGAGGTCTATTTAGGGTTGGCCCTAATCCATTCCTTAAGAGAAGAGGAAGTTTGGAGGCAGATGTGGTCAGCGATGGAAGACCACATGAAGACTCAGGAAAAAGAAGGTCATCTGAAAGCCAAGGACAGAGGCCTTGGAAGGAATCAATTCTGAGACACCTTAATCTCAGACTTCCAGCCTCCTGAACTGTGAGAAAATGCCTTTCTGTGGCTTCAGCCATTCATTCCGGGCTGCTGTGTCATCTCGCAAACTGATAGGGGGTCCTGTATCAGGATAGAGGCGGGGGCTCTAAGAAGGATAGAGGCTTTCCAAGACATACAGCTCTTTAATCACCAAGTTTATTATCCCTAGATGAGCCAATCTCAAGATGACTTTGAATTCGAAAAGTAGAACGGCCAAAGCGGAGAGGATATTTTTCTTTTTCTTTTTTTTCTCAGAGCTGTATTTTTAAGGGGTTTTATTTCACGATAAAAATCATGTGCTTCATCTCTAGGGTAAGAAAGAATCTTATTATTAGAATCTCTGTGTTTATCTTTCCCCACTTTTTCTCCAACAATTGCTGCAATGCCGGCCAGTGAAAATAAGCCCTGTCTCTCAACTCTAAATCTAATACAACTTGAAGCCTGGTTTCCCAAGTGCCGATTAATCTTTCCTGCATTCAGCTTCTATCGGATCACCTTCCTGAACCCTCTTTTTAGTCTAAATAGTTTTTGCTTGATTTAGAGGGTTTTTAGGTAAATGATGATATCACCTGCGACACCCATTTTTTCCTGTCGTTATTAGCTATTGCCCATCCACCACCCCTGCCTCACTCTTGCATTAATCTTCAGTGTTTATTACCCGCTGGCCCCTGACCCCACAAGACAGAAAGTGGCTCAGGGATGGAACAGACCAGGGAGTCCAGGCCTCTAGTTCCTCATGTGGAAAGAGAGGAAGCTGAAAACACAGGACCACCTTGTAAAAGTGGCATTCAGGGAACCACTGTCACATGTGCAAGGGCACAGTATTATCAGGGTAGCCACGCGTTACTATCTCCCCATGAAGAGCGAGGGCTGCAGTTCCTTGCATTGGCTTAAGAAATGGAGCGTTGCATGCCTGGCATGGTGGCTCATGCCTGGCATCTCAGCACTCTGGGAGGCCGAGGCGGGTGGATTGCCGGAGCTCACGAGTTGGAGAACAGCCTGAGTCAGAGTGAGACCCTTGTCTCTAAAACCAGCCGGGCATCATGGCGGGTGCCTTTAGTCCCAGCTACTGGGGAGGATGAGACAGGAGGGTCACTTGAGCCCAATGTTTGAGGTCACCGTGACTTATGACACCGCAGCACTCTACTGCAGGTGACAAAGTGAGACTTTGTCTCAAAAAAGAAACGGGGAGTTGCAGAGAAAAGAGAAGAACACAGGGAGACGTAAAAAGTCAGGAATGGGCAGGTGCGAGAACCGAGTGTGGTCCAGGGTCGGGGGAAGGTGCATGTGTAGCCGTGGGTATATGAAAGCATTTTTCTTCCAGCTTTCTTTAGAAGCCCAAGGTGCTGTACAATGTGTCCCTGACGGAGGATACGCAGCAGTGTCTGCAGTCCCTTCAGACTACCAATGTCTCAGTGAGATCTGAGTGCTTCCCTTATGATCATTTCCTTGTCAGTTATTTTACATGTAACGTTTTCATTGTAAAAAGCTGACTTCTTCCTCCTTATTAGAGAGTGAGAAGAGCTGAAGTTGGTATTTGTCACAATGTAAACATTTTGTAGTTCCACATAACTGGTCACTGATTATTAAAGGCTAGAATACAATGGAAGGATATTTGAGGAGCTTCTTGTTGATTGAAAGCATCACAGTGACTGATCCATTCAATGGCGATTGAACTGATAGGATGTCGATGTGTGATCCCAGGGAGGCACGCTGCAGGAGCAACTGATATTTTTTGGAATGTGCCATGAGGATGGAGGATTTGTGAGGACATCTCTTATCTAACGGTTCTTGTTAGTCATACAGCCGATCCTCAGATGCCGGTGACTATTCTTAACAATGTAATCATTTCAATGTAGATTTTACTGTATTTCTGAATTTTAAAAGTTTCCAGATTAAAAAAGAGTTTAAGTCTGAAATGTATGCTGTTGGCATGCATGATACATATGCAGTCTACGTTATTACAAGTCTTATCAAGATTTATTTTAAAAATACATGGTCACATCAGAAAGCACATTTTACAGTGGTAAAGCAGCAACACTTTTTATTTATTACAAATTCTAAAAAAGAACCCAACTTTATAAGTAAAAAGGAACACTGATTATCGTTTAAAACATGTAAATTTAAAAATTACTTACTAAACAAAAAAGCGTTACATTCCCACAAATCCAATGTCTTTGTAGGTTTTTACAGACATGTACTTTCTGTAGGGTTTTGGGCCCCATCAACAATTTCTATTAGGTACAAAGATAACAAAATAAAGCAGTAAAACAATTGGGCATCCCTAGTAGACACCAAAGATAATGATAAAGAGCCCATCCAGGTGTGGTCCAAAGAAACTCACCTCACACCCCATGGGCAATACAAGGCTCTTAACCAACGGGGTCTCAGCCACACACTTTGCACAGCAAGGCTGTCAGTTCATGTGCGGGGATTGTGATAGGTCGGGCCCTACATGCCAGTTCCAGGAATCAGCTAGCCTGTCCATGAGTCATAGAGGTTCCTTGGTCCTTACTCTTCTTGATCTACTCATGGGATTTTTGGAACTGAAATTAAAGACCCCAAACTACCTCACTGTCACTTGAAGTCTTTTTATTTCCATCTCATTCTAAGACACCCCCCGCCCCCACCCCCAGGAAAACCTATCTGTGGGTGCTCACACTTTGCAGGCTGCCTGACCCTGGAACCAGCTTGGGGTCCCGGTTCTGATCTCCATGGGGTTATGAAGGAAGACTCCCTAAGACCCAGAGAGTGTGGCAATGGCTCCAGCCATGGTGAACAGAAGCTAAGCATGGTGTTCCCAGCAAATAGCGTTACCAATTAGACTAAACCATAACAAAACGCATTTGAATTCAATAAGACTAAACGATAATGAATATTACAAACCAACAACCAAACTAGTAACAATAAAAGGTCAGACTTCTCAAAATCCAGAAACCTATTTTAAAGTGTTTAAATAGATTTATAGAAGAAAAACAGATCTCAGCTAAACAAAGTCAAGCAACCTTATTTTCACATCTACACGACTAAAAAAAAAAAAAAAAAAATGACCTTGCTGGCATTATTTACTACAATGAACTTCAGTACTTTCCCCCTTGACATTTAAGGACATGTTAGAGAACTTCATAAAGTAGAAAAAGTACAGAAGAAGGTGCTGTTTTGGCATCAGCAGAAAGGACACTTAATCTTACTCACCTCACCCCCCAAATTACACTAACCATGTAAACTTGAATAACCTGGGACATACACTCTAAACCCAATCCTTTAAAATCCCACAGAAATTGTATTTTTGGTGTTAACTAGCGATTACTTGAAACTTATCAGAAGGAATCATAAATATCACTGGGAAGGGAGAGTGGGAATCTTGGCACAGTTTCATCACGGAGTTTGCAATCTTGGAATATGCCCTGACTACTTAAAGGAATAGAAGGCTCATCTTTCCCTCCCAGTATGGGGGGTGGTGGTGGTGGCGGCAATTATTCCTCCTGATTCTCTCTGCTTGGCCTTCAATAACATTTTAAAAATAATCTGGTAAAAAATAGATTCTAATTCAAGGTGTTTTATTAAAAAAAAAATCTACCTGCAAACATGTAGGACTTAGGAAATATTTTGGCTAATATTTAAATTAAAAAGTTAAAACAGGGCGGTGCCTATGGTTCAGTGAGTAGGGCACTGGCCCCATATACGGAGGGCGGCAGGTTTGAACCCAGCCCCAGCCAAACTGCAACAAAAAATAGCCAGGGGTTGTGGTGGGCGCCTGTAGTCCCAGCTACTCCGGAGGCTGAGGCAAGAGCTGGAGGTTGCTGTGAGCTGTGACGCCACAGCAATCTACCCAGGACAACAAAGGGAAACACCGTCTCTAAAAAAAAAAAGTTAAAACAATCTTTTATTCATAAAAATTAAAAGAATGCAGGCTGTTATCTTTTAAAAGATAATTCTGAAAATGATATTTTCCATCGACTATGTTGGTTATGGTGAAGCTCTGTATTTCAACATTAGATTTTCTTTCCTATCTCTGTACATACATCTCAAATGATGTTTTCATTTCCTTGATATTCATCTCTAGGGAAAATGTGATCATCTGTATTTTGGTATGTATCAAAAGTTCCAACATAAGTTTTGCTCATAAATTGATTTTAAACTTGAGTTTGCATCGCAACCTTCTTCAATGTAGGGTTGGTATTGCCTTTATGTGGTAATTCACAAATCATTCTCTTTTTAAAAGACTACAAAATGAAGGTGACACTGTGAGAAGCCCTCACAAAAAATGTTGAAAATGTATTTCCTAGTGTAAAAAAGTCATTTAAGCTGCTTCTACTCAGTCATAATTAAAAGAATATGCATATGTATTTTTTAATTTCTGGAGAAGACTTTGATGGATCACTAGTGGAGTTTATATAAAACATCTTGGTAATTCTAAGAAAGTAAAAACATTTTGTTCAAAAGTTATGAATTCAAATGTAGGGACAGAGTGGGGGGGCAACGAGCTGGCAGTCCTGGCTTTTACTAATAAACAGATTAGAACAGATATGTCAGAAAAAGAACAGCAGAAACAAGTGAACAAACATAGCCAAATGTCAACTCCCCCCACCCATTTCAGATTAGAAAGCACCTGTTATAATGCACGAGGGTTTAGTGATTTCATATTAGAAACATCATAAATATTTCTTAAGGAATCTATCTATGGAAAATATACATATAAAATTGTTGTATATTTTAAAATAGTTTAAAACCTAAAAATTTTGTATAAGCATATCTTTCAACATAAAACATTCATTTTTCTTCACAATAGTTGGGTTTTTTTACCCACATAAAAATGTCATCTCCAAAGCCCGTCATAAACCCAACTAATGTATACACGGACATCTGAAATACACACACATACATCCACAGACAAACTCACACCTACACGTGTAACTGTGTTTACAGACAGACACGCACATCCATTTGCATTTTCACAGAAAAGAAAAAGGCACAGTCACTGTCAAAGCATTTCGTCATATTTGTGTTTGCAAGACATGTTGATGGACACATAATTTTAAACTACCGCTTCTAACTGAATATAGTAGGCATAATAGCTTTAGCTGCCTATCACGTTCTATGTAAATTTCTTGATTTTGTAAAAGATTCAAATATGAAATTGCTCATGTTTTCTGCATAAAGGGCCTATTCTAGACTAATATAGAATAAAAAGGGTTCTCAGTGACCCCCAACAACAGCAAGAATTCATGATCACGTCTACGGCCTTAACAAAATATTTTACCCCTTGATTAGCCAACTCCTTCTCTTCAGTAAAACATGCAGCTTAAAAGAGAACTCTGGGCTTCAGATTTTACCATGTGCACCCTGGCAATTGTGGAATGTCAGTAATGAGTTCTGAGTCAGGGATGCCACAACACGAGCCGCCAGAAACCCAGCCTTTCTGCCTGTCTATGTGACATTTAATCACAAGAAACTCTTGAGGATTCAAAACCACATTTGCTTTTTAACACACTGACTGCCACACCAGAAGGAAATTTTTTTCTCCCTTGGGGCCACAATGTTTTATTAGGTCAAGAGAGACACGTGAGTTATATATGCTTCATAAGGTCCTGGGCTCAAAGTTACTGTAAGTTAATTGTAATTTTCATGGCAATTAATGTGTTAATGGCATCAAGAAAATAACTGACATCTTGGAAGAACAGAGCAAACAGTGGTGTCCTTGCCTTGGGATTACAGGTCAATTGGCATGCTTGGTAACCTTCAGCACGGTATCCCGGGAATGTCACCCACCTACCGGTGTGTAGCCTCTGGCCTTATCTAATGAACTATTTAATTATTTGTGCCAAAAATAATTCATGAGAAGTAAAACACACTGTAGATAAATAGTCCACTAATGGAGAGCCCCAAAAGGTGAAACATAGCAATCAGAAATCTTACAACTAAAAATTTACTCATATACAAAAATTGCTGGGTTTAACCAAATTGAATTAAAGCTGCATGCTAATTTTTTACCTCGAAGTTTTAAATAATCATGTTTTTAACCAAAAAACATTTGATTTCCCAATCATTGCTGGGTTATCACAGAATGAGGACATTTAAAAGTTAAAGGGAATAAAAAGTGCTAAACAATTTATAGGGGGCAGGGAGGAGGCAAAAACACCCCTAAATGTTTCCACAAGAAAAGGACCAGGGCAGGCTCGGCGCCTATAGCTCAACCGGCTAAGGCGCCAGCCACATACACCTAAGGTGGCGGGTTCAAATCCCCAGCCCGGACCCGCCAAACAACAATGACGGCTGCAACCAAAAAATAGCCGGGCGTTGTGGCGGGCGCCTGTGGTCCCAGCTACTTGGGAGGTGGAGGCAGGAGACTCGCTTGAGCCCAGGAGTTGGAGGTTGCTGTGAGCTGTAATGCCACGGCACTCTACCCAGGGGGACAGCTTGAGGCTCTGTCTCAAAAAAAAAAAAAAAAAAAAGAAAAGGACCAGGGCAAATTAGATCTGGGTCCCTTAAATTGGGCCAAATGTCCCGTATTATCTGAATATCACTTTAATATACATCAGAATGAGGGAATTTTCTGTATCTCCCTTAACCTTTTCCTCTTTTGTGTAAAGATACTACTCAGTCTCAAACAAAAAAGGATAAAATAAAAATAGAAACGAAGGAGTGAACTCTGCCTGATAAGGTTAAAAAAAAAACTAACCTGTGATTTAGTTATTAAGTACGGGAACAAGTATGAGTCATTCTACCAACTGTGTGATCTGGGAGAGCCTATCGGCTGATTTTAAATGACTTTTTAAAAAAAGGCCACTTGGTGTCTACTTATCCAAGTCTATGTCCTATTCTGAGACCTTCAAACACACCCGCATCGTGGCTTATCGTGCGAGCTTTCTGGTCATGGAGCTCACCTTTCCTTTTCAGTCTTAAGGGTCCCACGGAGATCGTAGTCCCTGGGTGGGCTGAGGGGGCACGTCCTTCACAGTCGGAGAAGTGAAGTCCTATTTATCTGACGAGTAAGAGGCCACGCCGCCGCCCTAGGTAACTGCATTTGTAGCCTGTTCTAACTTGACACTGATGAAGCCTGATATGGAAAAGCCATCATTATTCCCCCACTACAGACAAGGCAACAAACAAAACTTCTCTAGTCAGTGTTTTCCCTCTATTTCAGTCTGTGCAGTATGTGCCACCGATTAATGACAACACTGAAAAAAATGTAACATAGTCATAGTAAAATGCCAACTAACTTTTAACATTTATGTTCCCAAACACACACACACACACACACACCCACTCACACTGCCACAGTTGGGGGATGCGCGTCACTGAGGAAAGAGCTCGGGTTTTCTGGCACGTGACTCCCCATCTGGGGAGTGTAGATGAGGGTGAACTGTGTATTAGCACCCGCGACAACCGGGCATGGTAACGACATCCTTCATGGTTTACTCAGGGTAGGATATGTATGTTAAACCTGCGACCAGCTCTGCTCCGGCAAGTGTTAGCATTCACTTGTCTTTTCGTGGAATATGAAAGGCAGACTGAGATTTCTCTGGGGATGGGGCTGGTCATTTGCTTGAATGGCAGATTTTTCTTCCGAGGCCGCGTTCGTGTTGTCTGAACAGGCTTGTTCATCGTCATCTTCACCTCTTGGATTGCCCTCCAGGCTGTGTCTGATGCCGTAAGCAAAGTAAATCAGGAAACCTTTTGGGGGAGGGGAAAAAAAGATCAATGTCACCAGGGGTGTCAGGACATGATGGTTTTAATGAGGGAATTTTTTTTTTTTTGAGACAGAGTCTTATTTTGTCGCCCTCGGTAGAGTGCCGTGGCATCACAGCTCACAGCAACCTCAAACTCTTAAGCTTAAGTGATTCTCTTGCCTCAGCCTCCCAAGTAGCTGGGACTACAGGTGCCTGATACAACACCAGGTTATTTTTTTTATTTTTATTTTGCAGTTTTTGGCCGGGGCTGGGTTTGAGCTGGCCACCTCCAGCATATGGGGCTGGTGCCTTACTCCTTTGAGCCACAGGCACCACCCCCGGGTTATTTTTTGTTGTTTCTGCAGTTGTCATTGTTGTTTAGCAGGTCCAGGCTGGTTTCAAACCCACCAGCCTCGGTGTATGTGGCTGGCACCATAACCACTGTGCTACGGGCACCGAGCCTAATGTGGGAATTTTCAAACACATGTAGAACTTAATGGCTTTACTCACTTTCTCTGCCTGTGCTATTTCAGAAGAGTAAAATGCAAACACAAATACTCTACACAAGGCCTCCTTGATAAATGTTTTCCTGGCAGAAGGGCCCTCTTCGTTTTTATAATCCAAACTTTATGGAATGTGTCAACGAGACAGTGTTTACATTTTATGTTCTCAAAACTCAATACTATAAAAAAATGATAAATGGGAGAAAGCCTCAAATCACATCCTGAATAAAAGTGGTGGAGTGTCAGAGAAAACGGTCAGACAGTTTGGAAAGCATGCCCTGAGCTGACAAAGGGGACAGGGACATGCCTCACATGTGTCACTGCCATGGGGAGAGGCCAAAGAATGGAGTTAAAAGCAAGTCAACAAGACATCCTGACTGTGTACAGATCGGGAGACAATGTTTTAGTGTCATCTAGGCCTCCTGTGTGTTTTAGCTTTTATTTTAGAAAACTGGCTGAGTTTTGGGTTGATAGGAAATGTCTTTTTCTGGGCTTTATTTTTCTCGCCTATAAATCGGAGAAAACAGAATCTACATGGTTTTACAGGATTCTTAGGAGATTTGAATTCTAAAAGTTATCTGAAAACATGTGTCAAGGCAGCAATCAGATATTCTAGGAATTGGGAAAGGAAGAAACCGGAAAAAGCCTTTATTGCAAGGACGAGGGAGAAATTGGATTTCTCTTATCACAGCATTTAAAATGGGGGGTGGGGAGGGCAAAGTCCAGAAAGCTGAAATATTAAAAGACCTACCAAGTGCCATCCAAATGCTAAATCTGATCCAAGTGTCCACACTCAACTGGACCATCAGGTAGATGTTCACCAGGATGCTGAACGCTGGCAAAAACGGCAGGAAGGGAACCTAGGGTGGAAACAGTCCTTCGGATATATTCACGTTTTGAGAGCATATTCCCCAGACTACGTCAGCCTGGTGGTAATTAACCTGACATTCACACTCTCACATTTTGTCAGTAACTGTATGGTCCTACAAAAAGGACAACCTGAATAAAAACCCTGCTTCTAGAGATTTCGAAAAGGAGAATTGCATTTAATTTACTGAAGCTTAAGGCAATAGGAGATTTATTAAAGCTGCTAATACCTGCATCATTATCGAGATAGTATTGGTATTAGAGTTTCGTTTCCTTTGGGGGTTTACGGTTTAGTTCAGACAGCAACGCGGCATGCTTCTGTAAGCCTGGATACACAAGTATCCCAGGAAGCCCCCTTCTAGCCAAAACCTGCTCTTGGTTCACAAGGGACAGGATAATTTTAACTTGCAGAGGAAAGACTTTTGGTGAGACTAAGTCCTTGTAAGAGGATACTGGATTTCTAAAAATAAAACGTGTATATTTTACTGTTTTGCTCTTATAACAGATTATTTAACAAGAGATTTGTCTATTATTATATGTAATAGTATGTAATAGGAGCACACTCAAGTTTTTTGTTTTTGTTTTTGAGATAGAGCTTCAAGCTGTCCCCCTGGGTAGAGTGCCATGGCATCACAGCTCACAGCAACCTCCAACTCCTGGGCTCAAGCGATTCTCCTGTCTCTGCCTCCCAAGTAGCTGGGACCAGAGGAGCCCGCCACAACAGCTGGCTATTTTTTGGTTGAAGCCGTCATTGTTTGGCAGGCTGGGCTGGATTTGAATCTGCCAGCTCAGGGGTATGTGGCTGGCACCTTCGCTGCTTGAGCCACAGGTGCCGAGCCCACACCCAAGTTTTTGAAAATGCAGTAAGATGCCCGATGTAGGGAGAAGACCTGATGAAAAGGAACTTGCCGAAGAGTCCTGACACCCTCACTCACTGGTTAACGTGTCAGATGATTTTTTCTTTTGGAAATAACCCACACAACTAAAATACAAGGAAAGTGAACAGCATCCTCCAGCTCCCTCATCCTCACTGCACACACCATAAAGGCCACTTTCTGCTGATTCTGGGGCTGCCTCCAGATGGTGAGCACGATGACGACACAGAGGACCAGGAGCAGCACGAGAAGAGCGAGGCTCCAGGCTTCCAGCCGGGCGATGGCGCCAACTCCATAAGTGGTCAGGATGCTCAGGCCCAGGATGACAGAGGCTGTGAAGGCGGCGAGCGAATAAAACAACATCAGCAGGTGCACAAGTCCAGTGGACGGCTCAGCTCACACACTCGCACTTGGGGAAAACAGTGAGTTCTTTATGTATCTACTTTGCCAAATGCAAAGACTCTTCACCATGACCTTCTTTTTTTTTTTTTTTTTTTAGTTTTTGGCTGGGGCTGGGTTTGAACCTGCCACCTGTGGCATATGGGGCCAGTGCCCTACTGGTTTGAGCCACAGGCACTGCCCACTATGACCTTTCTCCTTATTTGCTACAGAAGAAATTCCCCCATGAACTGGCTGATTCAGCAATGTAGGAAACTGCCTGTTTACTTCTCACTCTCTCCTTGTGACACTGTCCTGCTCTGCTGCCTGTGCTGCCTGTGCACCACCTGTCCTCAGACGTATCACACGATGGAGAGGATGCTTCTTCCCTTTTCTGCACACGGGAAGCAGCACATCTGTCTATTTTTGGTTGTTTTAAACATACTGTCACCTAGGTTGCATGCTCCGAAGCTTTTCTCCCCATTTCAGAGAAATGACATCCCCTCCCCCTCAGCCTGTCTCTGGCCATCATGTCCATGAGGGGCCCCTCCTATTTGCTCTGGGAGAAACCTGTACTTCCCTGGCTTGTCACCAACAATCCTGTCCTATAATCCCAGTGAGAGCAAGAACTGGGCTCTCTCAGCATTCCAACTGCCCAGCAAGGTGCCTGGCACACAGATGATGCTTAATAAATGCTGCTGACAACAAGAGTGATGATGAAACTGTGGGTGAGCAGACAAGGACTTCTCCATGGCCTCCCAATCCCGTCGGGTTCCTTTTCACTTACGGGAGGAGTACTGGCCTGAAGCACCCACAGAGAGCACCCTGACCGCTACAGAGACCTGCCAGCTGGCACCCCTGCTGCTCTCGCCTCAGGGAATTTCTTCCTCTCTTCTTCAATTATCAAGATATGATATGGATCAATTTATGCTGCTAATATAAAGATGATCTCATCTGCTGGTGACTCTTCAGGTGGAACTTTCAGGATCGGGCTGGTTGCTACACACTCTAGGGCCACACGAGGCTCCCTGACCCCCTCTCCCACCATGCCAGCTCCGCCAGCTCATGTCTGGGTGGTTACAAGGTGTGCAGGGGGGTGCACTTACCCAGGAGTCCTACCAGAAAGCTCACGAGAGAAGATGACTGCTGTGTCGGCAGAAGGGAGGGGCTGACGAGGGTTTGCAGGACAGACCTCTGCCCTTCCAGCATGGTGACCTGGGAGTCGCTTTTCGAAGCAGTGCTGGGACACTCTTCCAGGCCTTTCTTCTCAGGGGAATATTTGGGCTGCTTGTAAGATAAGCTGGGCTGGTACCTAGCCATAAATAAATATCCATGTTTTTAATCTCAAACAGACACTTGGCCCAAAGGAAAGGAGAACCTAAAACCCTCAACAGGACACCAGACAGAGTCCCACGGGGAGCAGTAAGTAAGTACATCTCAGGGTGCCAGCCCCTGAGAGCGTCAGTCAGGTCCCTGACCTTCTCTGCAAAGTAGCTACAGCTACTCAGTTTGCAAGTTAGTTATATAGCAGATGCAAAAGAAAGTGACACTTTAAAGTGAGGCAATTTCAACCACGGGATGCGGGCACTGAAATGACCTATGTCCATGGAAAACGCAGCTGATGAAAACAGCGCAGTGAGCCTAGTCCCCACTCGGCTGCACAACACCGCAGTCTTCAGTTCTGCACCCAAGGCCTCCGCAGTACTCGGCTCTCTGGCCTCATCCCCTTCAATGCCCCCTCTTGACTCCCCTAGTCTAACACGGACAGATTCACTCGGCCACTCTGCCACCTCCCCACCCCATGCTTGACATTTTCTATTTTCTTTTCTTCCTCTGTAGCTCATGTCAAGAAAACAGCCAACTTCCCCTCCTGTTCTCCTTCCTCCCCTGGCTCCCCTGAGTGGCCCTTTTCCCCTCTGAACAGCCTTTGCTTACTTTTGAAAGTAACATTTTTTCTTCACATAAAAAAATGATGTGTGATTTCCTCATGCAAGTCTATAAATCATTTAAATAACTTTAGATGCTCTATGTACTGTAGATTTGTATTCTGAAACTCATCTATTTTTCTCCATATAGGTAGTTTGTTTGCTGTACAAGACTCCAGGAATACACGGATCCTCCATTAATCCAACCACCTTCCTATTGATACTCAGGTTAGTTTCCTTTTTTTCACTATTGTAAATTACCTTTTTTTTTTTTTTTTTGAGGCAGAGTCTCACTATGTTGCCCTTGGTAGAGTACTGTGGTGTCACAGCTCGCAGCAACATCAAACTCTTGGGCTTACGCGAATCTCTTGCCTCAGCCTCCCAAGTAGCTGGGACTACAGGCACCTGCCACAATGTCCGGCTATTTTTTGTCAGTTGTCATTGTTGTTTAGCAGGCTTGGGCCAGGTTGGAACCCACCAGCCTTGGCACCGTAACCACTGTGAGGGTGCTGAGCCGGAAATTACCTTTTCTATAAATATCCTTCACATACATCTATGTGTGCCTCTGATTAAATCTTCAGCATAAAATCTTGCAAGTGAATTACTGGGACAAAAAGGGAATTTTTTTCTTTTTTTTTGAGACCGAGCCTCAAGCTCGGGTAGAGTGCCATGGCATCACAGCTCACAGCAACCTCCAACTCCTGGGCTCAAGCGAGTCTCCTGCCTCAGCCTCCCAAGGAGCTGAGACCACAGGCGCCTGCCACAACGCCTGGCTATTTTTTTGGTCGCAGCCGTCATTGTTGTTTTGGCGGGAATTTTTAAGTGTCTTTATGCAATATGAGAAATTGCCACCTGTCACAGGACTAGGCCAACTTGTCACTGATGATCAAACTGTTATTTGATTCCTTGCTAAGAAGCAAGCGTGCTTCTTCCACTTCCTGTGGACGTTTTTATGGATCTGACCTCTCACCCCAGTGAGACTGTCAGCTCCTTGAGAGCAAGAGGGGTGAGCACTCATTTCCTTCCTTCCTCCTGCAGAACCACCTGGCAACTCACCTGAGGATGAGAACACAGGCTGCCACCAGGGAGTAGGCCATCAGAGTGCCAATGGACATCATGTCCACTAGCGCCTTCAGGTCAAACAGAAATGCCATCACAGCTATTGGGAAAAGGAAAGAAGGGTCAAGTGAATGGCCCAGGATGAAACTGCACATAGTTATAGCTTTCAAGTCGACAACGGACAGACACCTGGTTTTAGTACCAAGGCTAAGTTAAGCCAAGTATAGAACAACATCTGACTCACAGCAAGATGTTTTTTGGGTCATGCAAACTGCTAGTGAGACTTTAAAAAAACTTCAGTTTTCTAGTACAAAGCACATTCTACTTGATTATTTAAAAAATATTTGGCCTGTCAACGAGTGAAAATATTATGTAACAGAATATTCTTTTTTGTTTCAGAAAAAAAACACTGCCAGGAAACATGGGCTAGCTAAGAACATTCCAACAGAAAGAGCTTCTGTGGGGGATGTTATATAATCATTTAAATTTCCGTATGTATTATGAATTGTATCATATACAGCTCAGAACTATCTTAATTTTGAAAAAGGATAATAAAATAATTTTTGTTTATACACCCATTCCGGGTAGACCGTGACCACATCTGAGAGATGGACTTGTGGTCCTGCACCCCAAATCAAAATCATGTTAAGAAGCAAATTAGACTTTAAATAGTTGAACAGTTTAATTGTATCTAGCTATTGTTCTCTCCCTTGAAACATCAAATTAGCCATAATATTACCCTGACTTTACCACATCGTGTTCCCCATCGAAATTTAACCCTAGCCCTAAGTAGACACCACGTTCCATTCCTGTGGTACTGGTCCAGATCTCCATACAAGCTTTGGGTCCCTATGATCTCATTTTATCTTAGGCCATGATGCTATGAGACAGGGAGTTATTAGTTTCAGCCACAGAAAATAGCTGGTACTTGACTCTTTTGGACCAAATTCCCCAGCAATTTCACATAGTCTAACCTAAGTGGATTATTCCCGTCTTATAGACAGGGTAAAACTATTAGCTAGGGCCAGAGATCTACCTCAACCAACATCCGCAGAGGCCTTCTATAACTTTTACAGTATCACCTTGTTTCTTTCAATACACTGTATGCTTTACTTTGAAAACGCTTCACCGCTAGTATACTTATGCGTTAGACTATTAAAATTTCAGTAAGTTTTGTAAGAACCTCGGAGAGTTAAATAAGTTAGCCAAGAGACGAGAAAATAATGAATTACTCATGGACATTCTCTGACTGAAGTTAAACATAAGCAAAGTTGAAGTAGAAGAGTTCAAAACTACCAAAAAAAAAAATGTTTTTATAGGGAGGCACCTGTGGCTCAAAGGAGCAGCGTGCCAGCCCTATATGCCAGAGGTGGTGGGTTCAAACCCAGCCCCCACCAAAAAAAAAAAAATTTACAGCATTTAAAAAAAAGTGGTCTATTATAATTATTAATTTTAATATCTTATTATACTGCCAAGTTAAATTCTTCCTGAACAAAGGAGAAGGATAAATTTTCCAAAATTCTGAATACAGAGTATTATGAGGCAAGTTTTCACTAGAAAAAAATATATTTTTATAGATTAAACAAGATAAGGCGGTCCTTTGGCAAGAAACATTTACAAACTATAGTAGCTTTAATATCATGATGTACTGTTTAATAATAAAATGGTCTTGAGGGGATCTAGGGAAATCTTCATTTTAAGGGGGCAGAAACTAAGTATGAGAAAATAAGTGATTTGACCTCCCAACCTCTGTCTAATAAAGTGCTGGGTTTATTAGAAAATATTAACAAAGTGAAACTGCGTAGATAAATACTTTCTGACCTGAAAAAAATTCTGTTTTATACATAATGAAACATTAGCTTTCTCTAACCTAACTTCCCAATAATTCATAGCCTCAACAAAATTATCATTTTGGCTTGAATTTCTACGTCAAGGTTATTTCTCATTTTACCTAGGAGGCTTGCTCAATCTTTCTTTGGCTTCTTCTAATAGTATCTGTAAGGCAACACTCTTGCTCTACAGAATCTCTGAAAATTTCTGCATGGAATCAGAATCTGGCCCAGAGGCATTTTATGTGGATATTATGACATGCCAAATGGTTGGCAATCCAGACTTTCTTCTGGACATATCTGAAGTTCCAGAACTGTTGAAAGGAAAAATAGATTCCTAATGGGATTCAGATCTAGCTGCCAGTAACTCTTCAAGCACCATGATGGCCCAAGAAGGAGGGATGCTGGCCAGACTGAGGGCACTGATTAAAAGGGCCAGCTGTAAATTATCTTTAACGTTTCTTATACTTAATTAAGAATAGGTAAACATTAGCTTTTCAAAAACCATATAGTGCTTTAGCAGTATTCAATTTATGCCCCGGACAAAAAAAGAAAACATTGAACCATTACGTTAAAATTAACATTTCAAAAATTAAATAAGCAATTCTTTAATTACAATTTTGTTCCTCAATAACAGAATTTGATGTGCTAGTTCATTGGAAAAGCAATCCATGATATTTAGTGAAGAACTATGATAACGCTTTGCACATCTGTTAGAAGCTCAAAAGGTTAAAATGACAAAACAGTAAAAAAATCCCCAAATGGTCAATTAAGAGTAGAACTTGAGGATGCCGCCACCACCACAATTGCCAGATGTTAATCCCAAGGCACACATAATAATTCATCAGTGATTCTTTTTAACTTACATGCACAGCATGCAGACCCTCTTTATCCGTCAATGCATGCAAATAAAATGTCCCAGTCCAACGCTGAAGGAACCTGTGCTTATAAAGCTTACCAGAAATGACCCCTGCAGTCATCGTGGCAGCGACTGGGGACTGCCTCTTACTCACTCTGGCAAGAAATCTAAACAGTAAGCCATCCCGGGCCATGGCAAACAGAATTCGAGGTAAAGGAAACATAGAGCCCAGAAGACTAGAACAGAAAAATTCATAATCCACATGTGAGTTCTTTTAAGTATTATTCTAGAAAGGTAAACACAAGTGAAGACTGGGACTCACTGAAGTGCAGAACCACCAAATTCAAAATAGGAAACATTTCACAAAAACGTTACCGTACTTCATGTCAATGAAAATAGAGAACTGCCTAGCTTTCTGTTTTTTCCATAATCCTCGATGACACAGATCCCCCTTTTCTTAATAAAAGTCAACTCTCTCTCACCTGCCACTGCACCTGATGATAAAGTAGCGATTATTGGTGTCTTCGTTTTGGAATTGATTTGAGCTAGACATTTGAAAAGCAACCCATCCTCCGCCATAGCATAGATTACACGGGGCATTGGGAAAATGGATCCAAGGAGACTGGATAAAAAGCAAACACATGCAGTATGGCAAAGACATTCATGCACGATTACATCCTAGAACTGAAATAAAGTGATTACATAGAATTCAGCACAACAGTTGTGATGATGAAATCTTATTGTTCTTTAAATGTACTATCAGCAGGCATTTTAAAATATTGGCTAAATAGACCATTGTGATAGTCATGATTCTGTTGCAGAGATATAAAAACATGACTGCAAGTCATCTGTGCGTGTCCACAGTCAGTACTGAATTAAAATTGAGTAATTAAAAATTTACAAAAAAAAATAAAAAACCCAAGCAAACCAATCTCATTAAGATATTTTTAATGGCAATAATTCAGAAAATGAGATTCCTAAATTGATAAATAATTAAATAAGATTAAGTAATTTTACTTCATAGTAGTGATGATCTTTTTTATTCAATAATTACGTGCTTTTTATATTTGCTGTACCAATACCAATATTTTTTCTCATATAGCCTGATCTTTGATCAGATGGGTAACAATTACTGGGATGATATTAATCAAGGAGAGAAAGGCAAAAAAGATTAACTTATAGTAAATTTAAGACACAGAAGTATAAATCGAAAGTGGCAGTGAAGTTTAGTAAGATAGTTTTTGCTTACAATGTTTTTAATTACTTGGGCTTACTGGCTGCTACCATTCCATATATTACTTAGTTGTGAAAAATAATGATTTAAGAGAAAACTACTACAACATTTTCTCTAAAAATCCATTTTCTGCTACTTGGGAGGCTGAGGCAAGAGAATCGCTTAAGCCTAAGAATATGAGAATGCTGTGAGCTATGATGCCCACAGCACTCTACCAATGGCAACATAGTGAGACTCTGTCTCAAAAAAAAAAAAACAAAACCCAACTCATTTCCTTTGTTCTTTCATAAGGCTGAGTTGAGCATGACCACAGATGAATCTCTCTCAAGGCCATGGTGGTGCGGTGTCTTCACAGTTCAGACTTTGGAAATTATTTGAAGGTATTCCCATTAAAGGTCTAACTGCTACTTAATAATATCTTGAAAAAAAAGGAATTTTGAGAGAAAAAAAGGTCAATAAATTGTATCAAAAGATTTCTTTTTTTAATTTCAGACTTCTAGAAAATTATTTTCCCTTTAACAAATGAGTGACCAAGCAGATAGATTAATTTTCCCTTTGCAAGAATATTCTATCCTATGGCACAGCACAGCACTGGAATGAAATGTCTTACTTCTGATCCTATGTTAATTTGAAGCAAGTAGCTCAGGAAACCTGAGAAATGAGCTATAACTTGTATTAAAACAAGCAGCTACCAGAAACCTCAACACTTTGAGATTCAAATACCTTTCACCTCTCATGTAGATTATACATGAATTTCCACTGTCAAGAATAATATCTATTTCTAGACCAAGTTCGCTTTGATTGGGGCTAAGAGGAAAAAGTCTCAGCATCTCACACAGCTTCCACTCCACAAACTCAGAGTCAAGTGCAGAGAGAGCAGAAAATGTGAGCGCTGCACACACAGTCTCAGGATGTCCCTGGCACTGTAACACCTTGAAAATCTGACTCTTAACTGATGTGGAGGAGATAGTTTCTATAAACACTTAAGACTCTTTTATGGCTATTCTATTTTCTCTTTTTTATCAAATTCGGTACATATGGCAATTCTGAGCAAATTGAGCAAATTCAGGGAATACTTAGTGGCATAACATGCTCCTGATGTCAGGATATTTGTAAGGCGTAGCAGAACACTTTTTCTAGACCCTGACTATATCTCATAGGACCCAACCACCTTGCCCCAAAGGCAGCACAAAGTACCTCGTGGACAAGGCGCAGAGGGAGCCTGCAGCAACTACGTATTTGGCAGGACCCCACCCGACATATTCAAATGCCACAGGCAGGGGGCTTTTTTCATCTAGGAGGTAGTAGGGCATCATAAGTGTCAAAGCCGCAGAGACCCCAAAATAGGCCATGAAGCAAACAAGCAAGGAAGTCACGATTCCAATGGGGATAGCTCTCTGGGGGTTCCGGACCTCTTCACCTGCAGAAACACAAACAGAAGATTTGTATGTTTCAGTCAAACATTCACAGGTAAAGAACTTAATCCGCATGACATTCTTCCTCTTCTCCATGGTAATTCATCTCTGCATTTGTTCCTTTTGTTTACTTAGCTTGATCCATCTATTTTATATGAAATTTCCTTTCTTCTTGAAGGCACATTTTTATTATATAAAAATCTAATTTCAAAAAAAAAAATTCAATTTCCAGAGGGAGAAGGGGAGGAAGAGTTATGAGGTCTCCTGATTCCAGGAAACACACACACACCACCCATAACATACCAGCAGTACCAAGTGTTTACAGACAGAACAGCAGTCTTAATCCATTTAGAGAATGATTCAGCCACAGATAGTAACATGCTAATTGCCTATTTAACTTATGTTCGCTTTGAGCCTGGGGCCTCAGGAAGCACATATGACTCACATGTCTTCTGATCTATCTTGATCTATTGAAATACCATGGCCCCAGGGGCAAAAAATTTTTTTCTAGTGTGGTACTCATAGACTCCTATGGCATTCTTTAAGTCCCTAAATATGAAGGCTTTCTGTAAAACTTAATTCATCTATTTATATGACACTCTAGTTCCAATTTTATGGCCACCCTGTATTTTGTCCAACTAAAGAAGAGATCATTTATGAACATTTATTTGTTTATGCACATTTATGAATCATTTCTTATTCTTTGTGACAGCACATCCAGATAGAGGGTGAAGCATAGGCCAGGTGCAGTGGCTCATGCCTGTAATCCCAGCATGCTGGGAGGCTGAGGTGGGTGGATTGCTTGAGCTTACAGGTTGAGCAAGAGCGAGTCCTTGTCTCTAAAAATAGCCAGGCACTGTGGCAGGCACCTGCAGTCCCAGCTACTTGGGAGGCTGAGGCAAGAGAATCATTTGAGCCCAAGAGTTTGAGGTTGCTGTGAGCTATGAGGCCATGGCACTCTACCGAGAGTGACACAGTGAGACTCTGTCTCAAAAAAAGAAAAAAAAAAGAAGGTTAAGGATAATAATTATGACTAACATTTATAAAGTATTCAATAGCTTGCAAAGTATTTTTCATATGTATTCACTTAGGTAATCCTCATCATATCTGCGCAGTTGGTATCGCTCTCCTAAATTTACCAATGTGGAAACCAAGGCCCAGTGAGTTGCACTAAGTTTTTT
>NW_003852516.1:541699-563757 GCF_000181295.1 Otolemur garnettii
TTTTTTTTTTTTTGTCATATACAGTAGGTGTTACAGCTGGAGCAACAAGTGCCCTTCTCAGCCCAAATCCCTCTCTTTCGTGGACCCTCTGGCCGTTACACATTGGTACTCATGTCGTACAAGGAACACCTTCCCTTCTAAGAAGAGCCAGGAAGCCATTCTTACCAGTTGTTGCGATGCAGTCAAATCCCACAAAGGCATAAAAGCAAGTTGCAGCACCAGCCAAAGTTCCTGCAAAGCCATAAGGCATAAAGCCACCAGCCCCAAAGATACTTGTTCCATTTTCAGAAGGCAGCTCTCTAAGGAAGAGAACAGACACATCGGAAAGTCATTTTCAGAGAAAACTGCTCCTTCTGGTGGTTCATCTCTCACTATGTCCTTGGAAGGCTGTTGTATCTGTCAGGCCTCTAAAGCTGATGCATTATATAAAACCACGTCTCACCCCGTCCTAGAGAATGTGGCATCCCCTAACAATGACCTCTCGTGTCAGTGGCACCTGACTGGAGTCTGATGGCTGGCATGTGCAGACAGCCCAGGTCACGCTGGCTGGAACCCACAGCCACACAGGATTCTACAGACAGACTCCACATATGCGTGATGCTCTGAGATAAAGATGAGAAACTTCCTCTCCCGGACACTTTTTCCTTTGAGAATCTATTCAGCAACTTATGAAGCAGGGAGTAAGGACAATTACACACCTTTAAAATGCATTTCAAAGAGACTTGAAAACCTGAAACAAAATTCCCCATGCTCGATTTAACAATACTTAAGTTAAATATTTTATTATAAATTATAAGAAATCAGAGGATACTAATTTTTTCCCTCATCAGAATGCTAATAAACAATATATGAGGTCAGACAATTAAGTTTCCAAACTCATCCTAGAAAAAGTCTACATACCTCATTACTGAATACCACCATGGTCACCTTCGAAGGACTCCCCTTGTCCATCTGGGGACACAGTGATATTCAGCAAGGAGGTATGTAGCACTTTTTCTAGGACAAGTTCTCAAACTTAATTGTCCAAGCTTGTGTATGTACCTCACTCCATGTAATAGATAATTTTGTAATCTTATGTTTCCTTGTGCAACTAATAACATCCTCTAAAAGACAAGCTCTGAAAATCACTTGCAGGCTGAAAGAATACAATGAAACTGAATGGTGGTCCCAAGAAAAGATGCATGCAAAATACTTAAAAATAGTTATTGTTATTTAATAGTGACAGATCGGGGGGTAAAAGATCAAGTTCTTCCAGTGGTTAGACTCTTCCTCTGGTCTTCCTTTGAACAGGGACCAGAGCTTGAGACTGGGAATTAACAAACAGCAGCACTGTCGCGACAATGAACATACCTATAACTTTACGTTTGGAGGGATTGGGGAGAAGGGTATTAGGACAGAACAGCCCATAAGGAAAAAAATCTTGAAAGCAAAAAGTTTAAGAAACTTCGTTCTAGAGCAGCGGTTCTCAACCTGTGGGTCGCGACCCCTTTGTAACAATGAAAATATATCCTGCATATCAGATCTTTACATTACGATTCATAACAGAGGCAAATTATAGTTATGAAGTAGCAACGAAAATAATTTTATGGTTGGGGGTCACCACAACATGAGGAACTGTATTAAAGGATCAAGGCATTAGGAGGCATTAGGAAGGTTGAGAACCATTGCCCTAGAGGAAAATTTTCACATATATGTTTTAAAAAATGTAACACCCCCCCAAAAGGAGGGGAACCCCCCCAATATTTTACCTGGCACTTGCTGATATATTTTTGAGAAACTCTTCACTAATCTTCCAGTTTGCCACATTTCCTTTCACAAACCCGGCAACCATAACAAAGAGAAGGACCAGGATGTTAATAGCAGTGAAGACTTTATTCACCCAAGCAGATTCTTTTACTCCAAAAGATAAAAGACCTGTTGAGAAAGAAGAGGAGGATATTTTTAATTTTTAACCTAAGGTAATGCAGCAAGGAGAGGGCTTCAGGATATCATTTCATCAGCATTCTTTATTTAACTCCCATCCATCCATTTCTACAGCTAGTTCTTACTCCTTGGTCGCCTAATTGCGAAAAAAATGTCTTCTGAACACAATCAATTTGAATTCATAAGGCTGATCGTGCTTACAGTCAGAAGATGCTCACACTTTATAAGAAACTCATAAATCTAGTAACTTTGGCCATTACTACCAGTGACAGGCACGTGTAAAGTAACAATTTTAATGAAATGCTATTCTAAAAAGCCACATTTTTAAGGCTGTGAACTTTTTTAAGTAAAACCTCAAAACATAAGTCTGCCATTTATTTACTGAGTATATTAAAAAATAATTCTCTAGTTGTGCCAAAAGGTACTTTGTTAAATCTATTCTCATTTTAATAGCTTCCTTTTACATTCTGACTGTAAAAGTAATCAGTTTCCTATTTAAGTAATTTGAAGATTCAGAAAAAAATGAGAAGATAAAGATCAACTATAGTTTCTCCTCCAGAGTTTTACATACAACACACATACACGCACACTTTCATGCCAGCAAATATATATCCTTATTATTATTGTTATTATTTTTTGCAGTTTTTGGCGGGGGCTGGGCTTGAACCCACTACCTCTGGCATATGGGGCCTGTGCCCTACTCCTTTGAGCCACAGGCGCTGCCCTATATATCCTTATTTTTAACACCTGTATAATCTTTACTATATTGAGGTACCATATTTTAATCCCTTATTTATAGAGAATTAGATCACTCTTAGCTTTTCACAATTATAAACAGCACTGACATAATCATCCTTTTATAAATATATTTTTATACTTTCTTATTATTTCTTTACAATAATTTTCTGCACTGTAAGCCTGTATCAAAGGGCATGTGTTTCTGTATAAGGAATTTGGTTCAGATTGTCAAAATATTCTCCAGAAAATTTGGCCCCAATTTAAATTGCCCATTTTTTTCTATTAGGATATTCTGTTCATATTCAGAAGATTTATTTGCATTAATATATAAATGTTAAAAGCTCTCTGTCATGTATGGGATATACTTTTCCCAGTTTATCGTTGGCTTTTAACATGGATTATACATATGTAGGTAAGTTATTACAATCACTTATACATTTTTCATAATTTTTATCTTTAAAAGGATTTCCCTATACCTATAAAAGCATTTAATTAATAATTAACTTGTCAATGAGATTTTTTAAATTATGTAATTTTTAGGGAGAAAAACAGAGATCACGTTGGCCAGAAAAACAAGAGGCGGACCGTCCAGGGTAAAGCAAGCGGGCAGTAGGAGCAGACATGAATTTTACTCTTGGTATGTGCAATCCTTGGTGGGTTTTTTTTTTTTTTTTTTTTTGAGACAGAGCCTCAAGCTATCCCCCTGGGCAGAGTGCCGTGGCATTACAGCTCACAGCAACCTCCCACTCCTGGGCTCAAGCGAGTCTCCTGCCTCCGCCTCCCAAGTAGCTGGGACCACAGGCGCCCGCCACAACACCCGGCTATTTTTTTGGTTGCAGCCGTCATTGTTGTTTGGCGGGTCCGGGCTGGGGATTCGAACCCGCCACCTTAGGTGTACGTGGCTGGCGCTTTAGCCCGTTGAGCTATAGGCGCCGAGCCATCCTTGGTGGGTTTAAGCAGAACTACAGGTTAAGAACGACAATCAAAAGAGAAAATGTTCAAAAAATTTATTTTAAACAAACATAAAGAGACAGCAGGAGTTAGCTTTGCCTCTAAAATAAAACTGGCTCCATCTGAGTGCTAATTATGTATCAAACAAGGCTGTACAGGCTGCACACCAACTATCTCACCCTGGGGATGAGCAGATGGAGTAATGGAAAGATGGAATAAATTGTTGGCATGACAGGATCAAAAGCCTGGTTGTTCTGACATGAATTCTAGTGCCTTTCTTTAATGCTTCAGCCAATACTGATGAAAACTGAAAAATCCTGGGACCAGGTATGTTTGTCTACGTAACATCGCCATTAAAAAATGATGGCTGATTTGAATGTGCTTCCTTTTCACTCAGAAGCCTACATTATATAGATGAAGGCATGAGACAAAAAGTTTTTCTGGAAACAGTCACCTACAAACAACTTTAGGTATATCCAACAAGATGATCAATGCCAAGAAATTACAGCCTTCCTTACTGAAATGTCACTGCCATTCCTGCAAATCTGCAATTATTATGATACAATACATGTCCTCACCCTGTTTTTAGAGCATGGCAGGTACTATGTACTCAGGAGTACTATTTCTTTCTTTTTTTAACAATTTTTGGCCAGGGCTGGGTTTGAACCCGCCACCTCCAGCATATGGGGCCAGTGCCCTACTCCTTTGAGCTACAGGCACTGCCCAGGAATACTATGTCTATCCTCCCACCCAAGGTAGACATGTTTTTGAAACACAACCTAGCACATACGATGAAATTATGATCCCAGCCAGTGACAAACTCTACAGATATCCAACATTCACCTAACAGGTATAAATAAGAGACCTAGTCTTCAGGCCCCAGATTCAGAAGTAACCTATTTTCCTGGGACAATTACTTTGGCTTATCAGGAGGAGAAGTATAATTGGTTTTCTTACCTGCTAGAAGTAATATAAGGCACACCGCAAAAAAGTCTGGATACTCTGCAAGGCCAGTATAATTCATTTTGAAATATGTCTTCAAAAACTGACCAATCTGCTTGCTGAGAAGTTCATCAAAGGTGCCACTCCAAGCTCTTGCGACACTTGATGTGCCTTCCCAAAACACAGAACATGCAGAGAATACAAGGTCACGGGAAGCAAATTATCACAAC
This sequence comes from Otolemur garnettii, assembly GCF_000181295.1. Lineage (NCBI taxonomy): Eukaryota > Metazoa > Chordata > Mammalia > Primates > Galagidae > Otolemur > Otolemur garnettii. Next base: position 546,484 of record NW_003852516.1, read on the forward strand.
ATCATTTGCTACTCTAGTCCAGGATAAGCAGGAGTTCACAGATTGAAAATTTTAATCATATACAAAATGATCTTGATAATTTATGGGACTATCTTGATAATTATGTGGAATCAAATAACTTTATTTTCAGTAAAGAATTATCATTTTTTAAAATAAAAAACCAGGGCTGAGGCTCGGCGCCTATAGCTCAACCGGCTAAGGCGCCAGCCACGTACACCTAAGGTGGCGGGTTCGAATCCCCAGCCCAGACCCGCCAAACAACAATGACAGCTGCAACCAAAAAATAGCCGGGCGTTGTGGCGGGCGCCTGTGGTCCTAGCTACTTGGGAGGCGGAGGCAGGAGACTCGCTTGAGCCCAGGAGTTGGAGGTTGCTGTGAGCTGTAATGCCACGGCACTCTGCCCAGGGGGACAGCTTGAGGCTCTGTCTCCAAAAAAAAAAAAAAAACCAGGGCTGAGACACAAACTGGTCCGCTCAAGATCGTCTAACAGCTAACCAATGCAGACCTACAACTGAACATGAAGGTATTTCCACCATTCCATACAATTTAGATTTATTTTCAAAAACATACCTATCACGTAAGACAAAATGAGATTCCAGCCCGTGATGAAGGCCCACAGCTCTCCGACAGTAACGTATGTGTACAAATAGGCAGACCCAGTCTTGGGGACTCGGGCCCCAAACTCAGCATAGCAAAGGCCTGCCATCACGGAAGCCAGGGCAGCAATGAGGAAAGACACCACGATGCTGGGGCCGGAATCTGCTTTGGCGACTTCCCCAGCAAGGACATAAACCCCGGCACCCAGAGTGCTTCCAACCCCCAGGGCAATGAGGTCCATGGTGGACAAGCAGCGGCATAATTTAGTATCTTCCAGACTGTCCAGAGTGACGACTTTTCTGCGGATCAGACATCGGGCAAAAGTCATGGCGGCTCTGCAGGGAATCATTCTGCCAAGGGCGACCTGAGCGAGAGAAGGGAGGAGGTTAGAAGCTGATGTGGAATCATCACCCCTCCATGTGGGGACACAGCTTCCAGGCACAAATAGCCGCTAGTTTTTTTTTTTTCCTGTCCACTTGTTAAAACACGTGGAGGCGTGATCCAGAACAGACGGAGGAGGGTTTCATAAGCCAAAGCTGCAATTCTCCTGCTTTTTACTTACATATTCCTCTTTGAAAAGGAGCTGCAGCAAACGGCTTATGTGACAAGCGAAAGAACTGCAAGCAACCTGGGTGATCAAAAGGATTTGCCATTTTTGTTCACTTTTCCCAATTTTTTAAAGACCTGTTGATAGGGACACATTCCAAGAGACGGCTTAGTCCTCGCTATAGGAGGAGAGTGAGCTGCCTCATCGTTTAGGTTCTTCTTTTCCTTCATCATTCATTCAGCTCAGACCTTTCTAAATGCCAGGGATTCCTCTAGGAATATGTGTAAAATGAAGTTCAAAGACGTGATCTCTGGCTTTCTGGAACTTACAGTCTGGCTGGAAAGCTGGTAAAAACATGATTATGCATGCTACAGCTTTATCAAGAGTGAGTGAGATTCTCGGCTTTCATTTAAAAAAAATTAATGTGAAGCAGATGTGAACATTTTTAGAATTTTAAAATATCATTCCCCAAAATGTGCTCAGGTTGAAAACTGCTATACAACCACCACTCTTCCAAAATGAGTTTGTACTAAAATACAAATGCTTATTATATTTAGCTGAGATTTATAAATAAATAAATAAACCCACTGTCCATGCCAAGTATTATCATATGTTCTGTTATTAATGGAATCAGTAAAGTAGATAAAAAGTCCCACTCCCCACAGATCCAAACAATCTAATACTAAAAAGGAAATCAGGTTATAAAACAAGATACAGGTTTCAGTAAGAAAAATTATATATATTATTGTAAAAAAGTTTAAAGCTAAATATACTGAACTATTAACAGTAATTATATTTTGGGGAATGAATTTCTACTTCTGTGTATTTAATATAATACATAAGCTAATGCTTATTTCTCCTTTAGATTCATATATGAATATGTTCAACTTATGTAAAAAGAAATAGACAAATTATCTACATGGCCTTGGCTACAGAAATATATAACTCAGCAAACTAGCAAGTAACTGAGGAATGTTATTTATACATCAATGTAAATACAAGTTTTCACATTATGTGACACATTACATGACAGAGGGACAAAGCATGGTTTGTTGAAAAATTAGCCAATACCAAATGGCATCTCCCATTTTGCCAATCTTCAGGCATCCAAAACCAAACCTATCGAATTGATACTTCCATAAACCAAATGTGTATCAGTTTCTACCAGGACCTAACCTGAAAACAGCTATTTTTCATACAATAAACCTCGAAGATAAGGCAGATAAGTGCTCTGTTTAAAAAGAATCAATATGTACCCTTGTAAGATGCACCGTAGATGTGGTCCCACCAATTACGCTCCCTCCACTCATCCTCTCCCCTCCCCTCTCCTCCCTTTCTCTTTTCCCCATATTCTTGGGCTATAATTGGGTTACAGCTTTCCTATGAAAGCTATAAATTAGTTTCATAGTAGGGCTGAGTACATTGGATACTTTTTCTTCCATTCTGGAGATACTTTGCTAAGAAGAATATGTTCCAGCTCCATCCATGTAAACATGAAAAGAGGTAAAGTCTCCATCTTTCTTTAAGGCTACATAATATTCTGTGGTGTACACTTATGGTGCATCTTACGAGGGTACATGTGAAACTTACTAAATGTAGAATATAAATGTCTTAACACAATAACTATGAAAATGCCATGAAGGCTATGTTAACCAGTTTGATGAAAATATTTCTAATTGTGTGTAAAATCAGCACATTGTACCCCATGACTGCATTACTGTACACAGCTATGATTTAATAAAAAAAAAATTACAAAAGAAAAAAAGAAAAAGAACAACAACAATAACAACAAAAAGACAGAACTGGCCAGTGCAGTGGCTATGGAAGAAAATACAGTTCATGAGTGAGCATCATTCATTTTTTTAATTTAATTTTTTATTAAAGCATAACTGTGTACATTTATGGGATACAATGTGATGATTTGATATACAGTGTGGAAGAGCATCACAAATTTTAAAGAGATTGGGGTCACAGTTTTACTGAATTGATTTTATGTATTTGGTGGATATTGGTGAAGTCTGAGAAAATACCACATTTCTGTAAATAAATAATTCACCTGGAAAAAAATAAAAAGAATCAATAAGAAGCAGAAGTCACATAAAGGCCAATGGAGGGGGCAGCGTGGTGGGAGAGAGTATTTCCTCAATGCTGAACTTTTGTAATATTTAAGTGTTTTAATACAAACAGAGATGCACAAAGGTCAAATGAGGGACAATGGCCAACTGAAAAGTGCTCAGAAACGAAGACCCGCTGAGTGTCACCAGTGAGTTGAGATCCCCTGAGAATGGAGGGCGTCATATACGACTTTAGGAGCATAAGTGATAGACAAAATGAGGTATACCTGTCTGTCATTTAACTCATGATGGGAGTACTTGATTAACCTCAACTTTGACAAGTAAAAGACAACGTCTACAACTAACACATATTGAAAGAGATCTAGAAGGAAGCTAAGAAAATGAAGAAGAGATGGAGGGTGATAGGTTTGTGGGTGAGCTTTTATTATTATTATTTTTTTAAATCCTTTTTCCTGGTGTTACGGTCACAGTGCTGCTTCTGAAACTTCTAAAGAAAAAAATAACACAAGGCAACCACTAACACGTCTTCTTTGAAAATGTTAAAATAGTTAAAACTGTTTATTAGTAAGTACTCAAAATGAGTATATGCTAGCTGACAGTTTTCAACTGTAATCCCACGAGGCAGGACAGCTTATCCACATGTACAGACGTAACTGAGTAAGATCTAATTTCTGCTACTTCTTTCCTATTGAGGATGGGAAGTAGTTTATGTCCAGTTGGTTTTTCTATGCTAGGGAGAAAAGACAAAGATACCATTTGTCAAGCATTCATTTGCTTTTGAGTAATAGAAAAGCAGACGTCAGAAACTTCTCAGAACTGACAGGTTACTCAACGGCCTCCGCAAACAATCTCAGCTACGCACAGCCGGGTAAAATACTGATTGCAAAAGCCGTGACAAAGCTGCTGTTGTGGCACATATAATGGGATGAGAGAGAAGAATATACAGACACACCGGGCCAATTCAGTGAGTCAGTACTAAACAAACATTGAATGGGCCCTGCCAGCAGGTGTAACGTACGGTAGGTAAAGAAAAAAGAAAAAAGATAATCTCTAAAGTATGTTTAGAGATTAAACATATGTAAAGTGTGTTTTTGTGGAAACACTCTGATAGATGAACAGAGTGTGGCTACAGGGCACCAGTAGAGAATATTTGTGTTTAATGTTGGTGACTTAATCTGACATTTATATATTTTTTCAGTTACGTGACTTTCCCTTTAAAATTTTTTTAAAAGATTAAGTACTTTGGGTGAAACGGGTATGACAATCCTACTGTCATTTTTACAAGGCATTTTTGCTTTAAAAAAAAAAATCCCTCACAGGATTTCCAGCAAACACATATGCAGAGATCACATTAAGGGATTGATTCTATTGATCTGGAGGGCACGGCCTTCATTTTTCCAGGAACAGACCCTGGGTCTGTATCATCACACTCACCATCAGCCATTGGTATTATGACCAGGATTTGTATTTAATATGAAATCTACATACATGTAAGTAAAGGACAACGGTCCAGACTTTTGACCTGAGCCTTATGCAAAACTCATACCCAAGTCCTCGGCCTTAAAAATCGAAAAGCTCTTGCCAGCATCTCTAGGAGGTCACAAAAGGATTCTGGGGATACCAAAAATAGATAAGTGTCTTTTTCAATAAACAATGATTTTATCAATTGCTAAGACAGTGTCCTCTCTCTCGAGGAAGAAAAATATGCACGTATTAGCTTAGATCTGAAAATATAATTAGCCCAGGGAATGCTGGAGGGGATTAACAATAGCTTCTGCCACAGAAAAATTCTCTGATTTTAAGGAGCCTAAGGATACATACGGGTCTTTATCACCCTCACCCCTTAAGTATAACAGTTTATAGGCCACTTATTCCTTGATGGGCCCTATTAATTCTTGCCCCCAAACTAAATTCCTTCCTTGTCAAATGCCCTCCTTCTAAAACTCCTGTCCAGTCATCAGTGTGACAGCACTGAATTTTTAGGTTTAGGAAATCCCTCGCCCTGATGATATGACAACACCCAAGAGCAGACTTCCTTTCAATTACCCAGAAAAATCTTTCAATCTGCTAATCACAGTCAGAAGTCTGTTCTAGATTTTCACGTTAGCTCAAAAGTTTGAAGTGGCATTTAGTCACATAGAAATAAATCCTTTTCTCCCTTAAGTGAAGGCTGAAATTTCAAACTTAATCCCCTGTATCAGTGTCACAGGCCTTGACAATAAATCTTATGCGAGAAACTAGTGGTGGCAAGCCAGTGGGACAGGCATCCCGGCAAACCACCAACAAATTAGTTTGTCCAAATTATAATCAAGTTTTTTCCTTTCTCATTCCACTTGCTAGTTTCATGATGAGACATCTATCTGCCCTTTCTGCTTTTGAACTGATGGGGGGAAAAAAGTAATTAAACCCTATAAAACAAAGATCTTTGCCCCATTGAGTTTTTTTCCCTAGACTTTGATTTTGCAATCTCCAAACTCAATTATATTTCTACCACTTTAAGGCTCCTATCCAAATTATGGAGGAAAGCACATCTACAGTTGTCTCATTCCAATAGATGCAGAACAATAAAAGCACAATTAAGTGTCCAACTTGGGAAGAGGGGAAGAAGAAAAAGTGCAAACGAAGAAAGCAAAGCCCTCGGCACCCTGGTAACCAGAGTCTCTGCCCAGTCAGCGCTGCCTTCCCAGTCAGAGCTTAGAGGCAGGCTCGGGCACCAGCAGACGCCTGTACCCACGAGGTCTCCAGCAAACTTTGGCCAACAGAGCGCTCCAAATGCCAGCGGGTACGATATGTTCCCTTTCTCCAAGCTGCTAGGGCTGGTCACTTTCTCTAAGTACAAACACCAGATACCCTTTCCAAAGTTACTTCACCTTACTGGGCATCCCTGTCACTGCCACCTGCCCTCCCCACAGCCCTGTCTTCCCACCCCCCTTGTCCCAGGTAAGTAGACCTGGGACAGACACCTGACTTGGGGTTAAATATTCAAAGGCCCAGTAGGCTCAATTAGATATTCCTGAAACTCCCAGTAACACAATGACTGAATTAGTCATGAGATCTGGTGCTCAGGCTGAAGTCACACAGACTGGAGGCCAGTCTGACGCGGTGCAGAAACAGAGAGACTGGTGGCAGAAGCCAGACCCCAGCCGGTTAGAGGAGGGCACAGGGACCAAAGACTCTGCTGCCCCAGCAGGGGACGTAGGGCAGGGTACCGGCCAACTTTCCTCTTTCCCCAGGCCCTGCCTGCTTCCCATGTGGAGTGTGAGATCCCCCTGCCTTATCTCCACAAACCTCCTACGGCCTCAGCTATCTGGCGTTATTTCCATTCCTTGAAACCAGACGCTCCTGATAAAGGTCAAGCCCATACTGCGGGGAGGAGGGCTGCTCCAGCCGGCTGTCCTCTCACTTTCAACTTTCCCAAACCCACCTTCCACCCTTTCTGCTACATTTCTCCATCATTCCTCTTCTTTCCAAAAGCAGGTTTCCTGGTGGAATAACTTCATTTTCTATTATTTTTTCTTTAGAAATCTGTTTATTGTTCCAATGAGGTCCTTAAAGAGTTTAGTGTGCATTAGGCCTGCCTTTTACCCTCAGCTGTATATACCCCCTACTTGATCGGAGGCAGAGGAAATCTTTTCTTCTTAGAAATACACACAACTTAGATTCTTGGTAACACCATTTCTCCAAATGCCCACTACTGAAATGAGGAACATCTGATACCTTCTCAAGGTCCTGGGAGTAACAAACAAGCGTTTTATAGTATTTCCTAAAGCTGTTTAAAGCATTTTCTTTCACCAGTGAATTACAGCAGTGAGTGAGTAGTACAGCGGCCATTCACATAAAGGAGGTTTGGAAGATACAGCAGGAATGACTGGGAACATTCTATCCTCCTGGAGAAGGTTTTTTGAATCAGAAGAGAAGTTTCCAAATACCTGTGCTTTATGATTCTAATGTTAGTGGGTTATTTTTTGTTAAAAAGTGTAAAATTGGCTCGGTGCCTGTGGCTCAAGCGGCTAAGGCGACAGCCACATACACCTAAGGTGGCGGGTTCGAATCCAGCCCGGCTGCCAAACAACAATGACGGCTGCAACCAAAAAATAGCCAGGCGTTGTGGCAGGCGCCTGTGGTTCCAGCTACTTGGGAGGCTGAGGCAAGAGACTTGCTTGAGCCCAGGAGTTGGAGGTTGCTGTGAACTGTGATGCCATAGCACTCTACCCAGGGGGACAGCTTGAGGCTCTGTCTCAAAAAATAAAAAAAGTGTAAAATTAAAATTCTTACAAGGACTTCCACTATTTTTTTTAGCTCAACCAATACTTCCTAGGCACTAAAGCCATGACCGAAGCTGCCATCACTTCTCCTCTCATGCCACTCGCAGTTGTTTGGGCGATGGGCACTGGAATAACAACAGAGAACAAACGTTTGTACAGAAAGGAAGTGGGGGGTACGCACAGCAGGGGCCCAACTGGCTCTGATTGGGGTTCAATCGAGAAACCCTACTAGAGAAAGGGATGTTTAATCCGAGAAATACAGGACGAGCTGGATTTAGGCATCAGTGCAGAGGCAAGGAGAGTGAAGGACAGGTGGGGATTATAAGTGCCCTGAGCACAGGGAACAGCAAGTGAAAAGACTGGAAAGTAATTCGATACACACAGTGTTTAGGAATGGGGACAGGCTAGAGATAACCAGGGAGTTTCCTGGGCAGTATGAGATGCTTGAACTTCACCCCCAGGGCAGTGGGGAATCACTGAGGACTTCAAGTCAGATAGAGAATTTGATAACTCTCATTCTGATTGTATTATAGGGACGATAAGATAAACAGGTTATGTGGAATAATTCAGGCATGAGGAACTGTGACCTGCTTCTAGGGTTGGGAGAAACAGACAGACTACAGAGCTGGGCTTCTCCAGCCTAAGAGTCAAGGAGGACGCCCAGGTGGGACAGGGAAGATGGGTTTTTAAGCTGACTGGTAGAGCTCTTATTCTACTCGAAAGCCACAAGTCTCACTTTCCATCACGTAGTTTATAGATAACAATAAAAAGGGATGAACAAGTTATGTCAGACTGACTCCAGCATAACCTTGTGCAAGGAGGGTTCTGTTTTGTCTTTTTATCATTTAAAATTGGCACTCCTTTTCTAAAAATGAAAAAAAGAAACACATGGTAACTTTAAACAGATGACTAGAATATAGTTACAATTTCAATGTCAAGCTCTTTGAACATCTGAAAACTAAACAGAATAATATTCGGTACGAGTTTTTTGTGGAACGAGGTATTTTAAAATGAGTGGGTTTTCTAGATTACTGATGTTTACCTCTTAAATCTTTGGCATACTGCTGATCAAATCTTAACACAACTCCGTGACCTTCCTCTAAATGCTGCTGAGTTTTATGGTAGCTCTTTGGTGTGGTAATCGATGTCCCAACTGCTTATCTTCACAAGAGGGTGGTGACTCATTCAATATGACTTTTCAAAGAAACTGTTTGAAAGAACAAACCACTCAATATTGCTTTTTCTTTTTTTGAGACAGAGTCTTACTTTGTCACCCTCAATAGAGTGCTATGGCATCACAGCTCACAGCAACCTCCAACTCTTGGGCTTAAGCAATTCTCTTGCCTCAGTCTCCCAAGTGGCAGGGACTACAGGCGTCTGCCACATCACCCGGCTATTTTTTTGTTGTTGTTGTTGCAATTCTCATCACTGTTTTAGCTGGCTGGGGCCGGGTTCAAACCCACCACCCTCGGTCTATGGGGCTGGTGCCCTACCCACTGAGCCACAGGCGCTGCCCCTCAATGTTACCTTAATTCCACTTTTAATCCACTGTCCACACACATTAGAGCCAACTCAAGGATGCCAGGGAGATCCAGAAGTCCCTGTTGCCTATTTGAACAGCCTGTGCTCAGGAAGCAAGCTGGGATAGGAGCTGAATTTCAGATGAAAGATGTGAGAAGTTCGCACATGGCTGAAGAGGAGAAGCAGAGCAGAACAGAAGAAAGCACTTTTTGTCTGAAGTCAAAGAACTGAGAAATAGTTTAGAATGCTCTGATTTCCTCCGATCATTCTCCTTCCAAACGGAGCTGAAGTGCTCCTTTCAATCCGCCACCCTGCCCCCACTCCGGAAAAAAAAATCTACCTAATTTAATTAATTGTTAGAATTTAACCACTTTTGTTTCAATGCTAGGCAAAATTCCTTCTGTCAAACTGTGGCAGAAAAAGAATTTAACAAGATTCACATTTGTTTTTAGTTCAAGTAACTTAGATGGATACTGAGTTATGGTCTATGGTTTTGCCGCATTTCTTGAAAAACAGTCACTTTTGAAATTATATTTTTGGTTTTGAAAAGCATGTTCTGATTTGGTTCTTCTTAAAATACAGAAACAATGTATGACCAGAGATTTTATCATAAGCCTCTTGGCAGATTGTTGAAACACTGCCATTGCCTGAGAGAGGTCTGCAAGTTCATATGGGTTTCAGAAAAATCTGAATAAAACATTCCTATTGTGTGCTTGAGAAAGAGATTAAAAGGGTGCCCGTTCTTTATCACTAGGCTTCAAAGCCACTAAAATTTCTATCTAGAACATGCAAACCAAGAACAATTTTAAAAATTAAAACCACTTGAAACAATGAGATCTTTGAAACTGAAAACTGACATTCTTATCACATTTCTATTTTGCATATTCATATGCCATATAATTTCTCCAGTTAAGTTCTCACCAGACTCTGTCTTAATTTTTATAATGTAATTTGCATGGACTGAATTCAACCTATCAATTGTTTGACAAACTGTCAGTGTCTCTAAAAGGTCAAACCTTCGAAATTTCAAAAAGGAAATAGTCTAAATGCAGTTTCTAAACAAAATTTCAAGAAGGAAGAGGATACAGGAAGACGGAGAAAAGCCAAGCAAACTTGCCAACACCATAGAGTTGGACATTTTTTGTGAGTCAAGGAAGGCCAGGGTACACTGGGTGCCCAGGAGGGGGCGCCCTGTTCAGCCTGGGACTAGGTTGGAGCAGGTTGGAGGGAGGAGGAGAGGCTTCCTAGCAGAAGCCATGACTGATCTGTTCTTCATCCACTTTTCTACTCCTGAATTCATTTTTTTAAAAAGGCTCAATCCAGCTAGCTAGTCCTTAGAGCAAAGAATATAAATAAGAAAAGCAGCTCAGCATTTTTCTAAAATTCATTATCTGCGATCTTTGACATTAATTTTGAAATGTGGACAATTTTATATAAGCCACTGCTTAAGAGCAATTAAAAGTTCAAATTTTCCTCTTTGTTACTTTATTTGAAACAATTCCTTTCTTAGAAAGAGATTCCAAATTTGCTAAATATTTTTAGCAACTACAGTTATTTCTCTAATAATATAAATAGTAAAAAAAATCTTTAATCATATTCATTTGTAAAACATTAATCAGAAGCTCCTAGAAAAATTTATTTTGATTTTTTTTTTCTGAGACAGAGTCTCACTATGTTGCCCTGGGTAGAGTGTTAAGGCATCACAGCTCACAGCAACCTCAAACTCTTGGGTTTAAGCGATTTTCTTGCCTCAGCCTCCCAAGTAACTGGGACTACAGGCGTCCACCACAACGTCTGGCTATTTTTTGGCTGGAGTTGTCATTGTTGTTTGGCAGGCCCAGGCTGGATTAGAACCCACCAGTTCTGGTGTATGTGGCTGGCGCCCTAGCCGCTGACTATAGGCACCCAGCCTTTATTTTGATTTTTAATTTTGAATAGCGATAGCTTAAGTTACTATAAAATTTAAAGTACAAATTATCTTGTAATATAAAAACTATCTGTAATCATTGATCAATCATTCTAAAATATTTAAATAATACAGGAAGAGTAGGTTCTACAATGAATACAATTTATAAAAATTCATTGCAAGCCCTGCAATTTAAACAGAGATTTTAAGATAAATACAGGGTGTCCATAAAGTTCAGGTGCAATTAAAAATAGTTGGTTATATATATCAATATACACATATATCTACTACTTATGGAGTTTCTCAAACTTCTTTAAAAAATTCATTTTCAATTTTTTGTTACCTCAGAATAAAACTTAAACTTAGTCTTCTCTCCTCTAAAACCTTTATAATGGCCCTGTATTACAATATAGCAATGGGGGGAGCTATAGATTTCAAATAAGATGGTGGCTCACACCTGGAATCCTAGGACTCTGGGAAGCTGAGGTAGGTGGATTGCTTGAGCTCACAGGTTAGAGACCAGTCAGAGTGAGTGCGAGACCTGGTCTCTTAAAAAAAAAAAAGAAAAAGTAGCCAGGCGTGGCAGGTGCCTGTAGTCCCAGCTACTTGGGAGGCTGAGGCAGAAGACTCACTTGAGCCCAAGAGTTTGAGATTGCGGTAAGCTGTAATGCCACAGCACTCTACTGAGGGCGACAAAGAGAGACTGTCTCAAAAAATAAAGTAAAAAAAGAAGAATGTAAGAAGAAAGATACATAAATTCCCTTCCTCCCAAAGTGCAGGGAGGAATACTAGTTGGATTTTCTTCAAGAGAAGAAACAAATGATTACAAATGAGGTGAGTTCCATAGATGTGTTCTTAAGTCAAATCTGTAGGTAAACTGGAACGGGTACATTTACCTAGTGGCTGGAATAGCATCCATTTGTAAGTGGGAGTCCTATGTTAGTTGGCTATTTGCAACTTGGGGACTGCCTGTACAAAAGAAGGCCCAGAGGGAGGCCTTTTAAATGTTCTTTGGGCAGCTGGCCCAAGCTTCTCTGAATGTGCCCCCGAAGGGACTGAGTGACAAGGCACTTGGGCGGGATTAACACTTTCGCTTATTCCCGGTGCTCTCCGGTTCTCTCCGGCTAGAAACTGCGCATGTGCGGCTGTACACACCGCACGTGTTCAACAGAAGGAACACACGTGTGCACACCATCACTTCCACACAGGATCTACTTAGCTTAACCGAAATGACTGGCAGGTGATCCCAAGAAGGAAGCTTGTCAGAACACATCAGCTAAGGACAAGCGGAGAGGACACACGGACAAGGAAAGGGACCGTAAAAGACGTGAAGTTAAGGACCATGACTGCACCTGCCGCAGAGTGTGAAGGAAAGTGCTTCCAGGCACAGCGGCACGACTGTCTAAACAGTTCTGCAAAGATTATTAGATAAATTCAGTGGATTAACAATCCCCAGAGATATTTGATTTTAAAGCCTTTTTAATGCTCTTAATGTTTCAATATAAAGTATATGTAAATGTATTTTATAACTCTCAACATCACATTTGAAACCCGAGTGGATGTTCCTCATAGGACCCTAGAGGACAGGGCCCCCATCTCACTTTCACTGCAGAATCCCTTTTGTCCCTGACAGGTGACCATCTGCTAGGGGCGAAGACAGTCTTAGGTTTCAAAGCACCCTGTCCTCTCCTGGTGCTGCTCTCACCTGCTAGAAGCCCTTTACTCTAACTCTGCCTTAAGAACAAAAAAAGAAGAACCTCACTCAAATAATTCCAAGGGGCTACCATCCCAAGACTTCTCCTCCCCTCATTTAAATACACTGGTTCAAAATATTAGCGATCACACAAAAACATTATTAACTTAAAATGACACTCCCAACAAGACAAAAGGTTCCAGATGTGGTTTGCTTATAATATGCCTTCCATTCTATAGACTTCTCTAAAAACCACCTCAAACTGCCTGAACAAGGTGTACAAGCTCTGTGGGTCTGCTCCAACTACCTCCTTAGTCCATCTTCTGCTTCCTCCTCCTACCTTTTTAGAGCTACACTGAGCTCCCTTTCAACGTACTGCCTTAGGGATTTCGGCGGTTGTCACTCTTCCTGGAAAGTCACCCCTCCTCCTGTTTGCCTGGACAGTTTCCCAACCACCCACGTCACTCTCCAAACTAAATCAGGTCAACCTGTTACTTGCTGTCATAGCACTCTATATTTATTTTTGTCACTTTTCTTTATAATTATAGTCAACTACCTGGGTAAACACATGCATTACTCCATGTTACTGGCTGAGTTGCATCTCCCCCAAAGACATGCTGAAGTCTTAACATCTGTCACCTTATTTGGAAACAAAGTCTTTGCAGGTGTTATCAAGTTAAGAGGAAGCCATCTAAGTGGGCTCTAATCTGGTATGACTGGTGTCCGTATAAGAAGAGGGAAATGCCATGTGACACACAGAGAGATGCCAGGTGATGACAGAGGCAGAAATCAGAGTGATGCAGCCACAAGCCAAGGGACACCAAGATTGATGGCCACCACCAGAAGCTAGAAAAGGAAAAAAGGGTTCTGCCCTACAGCTTTCAGGGGAGCACAGCCCAGCTGCCAGCTTCTTGATTTTGGACTTCAAGTTTCCAGAACTGTGAGACAATTTATATCTGTTAAAAGCTACCCAGTTTGTGGTAATCTTTTTTTTTTTTATGACAACCCTAGGAAATTAATAAACTGTTTAGATTGTCAGATTCTTACAATCAAGGTCTGTATTTTGTTCATTTGTTGTATCCTTAGCTGTCTTCTCAGTGATTTATAGACAGGAGTACAGGATACATCCGCTCAGGGAATCAGTGAGTGAGCGAATGGTGCATATCTGGACTGTAGCTGACTAAACCCTCAGGTCTTTTGTTCCTTAAAGATATCTATGATGTAGAGCGGTCACCTTGATTTCATTTTGCTTCACTGATTATTTTTAAACCCAAATTCAGCATTTTAAGTTTCATATTATTTGCGATTGTGTTGTAATACAAGTCGATGAATCAATGTATTTAGTACCCTACCTACCTGTGTGACACTGCAAATTTGATAAGCAGGTCTTCTATCTTAATCCAAATAGATGATAAAAAAAAAAACGTTAAACCTGACAGACCCAAGGACAGAGTCCCATGGCATGACACCAAGCATGTCCCTCCAAGTTGATATCGATCATTCCTTAATCAGTACTCAGGGCACATCAGGCGACCAACCAGGAATCCACATCTCTGCAGCCTGCCCAAGGTTAGAATATGTTGTGTGAATTGCTTTGCTGCAATCCAAATGCTTTCCAATTTCATCAGTCTAATAACTGTGTAAAAAGAGAATGTGCCGTTCTTTAGGCATAACTTGTTCTTGGTGAATTCAAGATGGTTTCTGAAGGTCACGTACTTCTTTTCCAACTACATACCACGAATCGCTGGAATTCTGCTAGGGCACAGTGTCCAGCTCCCTGACCTGTGGCTTCCACAATCTACACCGGTCTGTAGTTTCAAAAGAAAGATTTAACTCTCTCCTTTCTTCTGCTGCCCTTCACATTTCAGGGCTCCTTGGAGATTACAGATGGTCATTCCAGTTGCTTATCTACAAAGTCTTTTAATATCATGAGATGTAATTCATCCAGGCCCGAAAGCAGCCATGTTCTCGCTCATCAAAAGCAAAATAGGGATTTAGCAGCTCTGCTTTCTGTCACCTTCACACCTTACCGAGTCCCTCTCTTTTTGTTCACCTTCCTGATTCAGTATTTCACAAAACTTCCATAGAACGTTTCTTTGCTATTTTTTGCAAATTCACGCTGCTGACTTTATTCTTCCATCTTCTAAATCTTAACCCCTCACATGGAATTCCGTGGCAGCCACCACAAATCCTCCTGGTATTTGCTTCACTTGTTACACTCAGAACATTCGTTATCTGATTAGGATTTTGACTGAATTTGTCTTTCCTTCTGTCCAAACAGTGTTACCTCTAAGGGTTATAGCCAATGGAGTTATATTCATATTTTCTCTGAGTGTTTAGGAATCTGCTTTTTAATTTAGGGCATATAGGTTGAGTCCACTAGCTTAGTCATTAGGGAGCAGTGTAAGGAGTAACCAGATTATCCTCTTGCCATCAGAAGACAAACATGACTATTACCAAGAAGTAATATTGTATAAATTTTCTGAACCTCCCCAACTCTCGCAACTCAATCTCCCTATTTCATATATCTTATGTCAACAAAGACTAAGTTTGTTTAGGAATCGTTCAAAGGAAGGTTTCAAACAATCCTGCCTGCTGGAATGTCCTTGTTTGTAAGTAGCAAAACCAAGTTTCATCATCTATGGCCGTAGCACCGAGTTGCCTAATGTGTCCGGGGCGCAAACTCATACACAGCCAATCGCGAATGAGGCCCGCGGAAAGCTACCAGGATGAGAAGGCAAACAGCTCAAGTCAAATTAAAACCCCAGCAAACAGATCCTTCCTGCTTATCACCCAGGAATTGCTGCTTCTACCCTTCATTATGTCTGAGCACTTAGCAACAGGCTCCGTTTTGGGGGATATCTTTCTTTGAATGCAAAGATACTGTGTTAAGAAATAAAAAGAAGATGCAACAAACAGAAATGGTTACAACTGTGAATTCTGGCTGCTTTTCTTGTTTTGTATTCTAGAGCTTTTTTACTATATCTCTTTAAGGTACATAATAGGACATTTAGTGTACCTAGTGAAATGGTTACTACGGTGAAGAAGATCAGTTACCTCCCCTTTGTTAAAAGACTTCTAAACACTTCATTTCTGTTTTCAGGTAGAGAAATACCCATAATAAAAGTCTCTTTTAATGAGGGGATCAAGAGCCTGGTGCATCTAAGACACCCAGAGAATGACATTACTCAACTTAAAAAGTCAACGCAAATTTCTCTGGTGGGCTGAATGGATAATTTTAATAACACAAATATAGAAAATGGGGGAACTGTAGAGAATATGGGAAAAACGTGGGAAAATGGCTCCGTGTTAGGTTACAACTTTATTTAAATAAAGTTTAGGTAGCCTTTGGGCAGGGACTGAGTTGAGATTTACATCATCCTTGACTCTTGCCCTAATCAATATTTTTTGGTAATTTTTCCACTTCCAAACATTAAAGTGCTATCACTATAAACAGCAAGTCAGCACAGGGAAGTGAATCATGTATGCTGGGAAATCGTTTCTGATTACCTACTGTGGCCCTATATTTTTACTCCTGCGACAAATAAGCTAGATAAAAAAGCCAGGATCAGGTGCTCAAGCCACAGCTCTGTACATACACATTTCAGCCAGTTACTTTACTGATTCTTGAGGTGGGAATGAAGGGAAAGAGGTGAGCAAATTGTTTGCTTTGTCCCTTTGCAAAACAATTATTGCCATCCTTCAGGCATCCCTGAGAACTTCAAGACGACCCTCATGCAAAATTAAACATTTTAAAGATTTTCTAACTGAATCACAATAAATATGACTGATTGATTTTCCAGCTAAAATTAGAGGTTACCAGCTTGGATTTTTAAAACTTCCAGTTACATATATTATTACCGAAATACTGCAAGTCAGAAGAACCTGGAAATAGGCTGAACACAGTGGTTCAAGCCTGTACTCCTAGCACTTTGGGAGGCTAAAGTGAGAAGACTGCTTGAAATAAGGAGTTCAAGACCAGCCTGGGCAACACAACAAGAGCCATCTCTAAAAAAAAAAAAAAAATAGAAAAATGAGCCTGGCATGGTGGTACACACCAACAGTCCCAAGTACGTGGGAGGCTGAGGCAGGAGGATTACTTGAGCCCAGAAGTTTGAGGTGGCTGTGACTGAACTCTAGCCAACGTAAAAGACTGAGATACTATCTCAAAAACAAAAAAAAAGCAAAACCAAAAAACACCCCAAAGTGCTTGAAGATAGAGAAGAACAACTAGGCAAATAATAATAACAAAAAAAGCAAAAAATAACTAGGCAAAAACACTAATAATAAATAGAGAAAGAAAAACCAGGGAAATGCTAATAAAAAGAAGGCAGAGGTAGTTATACAAGATATAATAGGCTTTAAAGCTAAAAGCTAATAATTAGGGCCACTGCATAAGAATAGATTCAACTTATTAGAAGGCTATTATCCTAAATTTTATGTATTAATAAAATAGCTTCAAAATCCCTGAAGCAAAACCAGAGAGAATTATAGAGACAAACCGCCAAATGCATGCCCATAATATTTTATTGATGTTAAAAACACACACACAAAGCTTGACGCCTGTAGCTCAGTGAGTAGGGCTCCGGCTACGTATACTGAGGCTGGCGGGTTCGGGTCCATCCTGGGCCAGCTAAACAACGACAACTGCAACCAAAAAAAAAAAAAAA
>NW_003852516.1:563915-592599 GCF_000181295.1 Otolemur garnettii
AAAAAAAAAATTACAGGGCGGCGCCTGTGGCTCAAAGGAGTAAGGCACCGGCCCTATATGCCAGAGGTGGTGGGATCAAACCCAGTCCTGGCCAAAAACTGTAAAAAAATAAAAATAAAAAATTACACACACACAAAAAAGCAATGTTACAGATGACTTCAATACCACAATTAAAATTGCAATCACTTCCACACAATAAGCAGAAGTTGCTTAAGCAAAAACTTTAACTAGGGAAATCAAAGCATTAAGAAACTTGCTTCTGCGTTTGGGTTTGATTTTTTTCCTTTTACAACTGGCTATATGCTAGCAAGGCATCATTCGGGCAGGGACACCAGAGCTGGGTTTTCGTCAAGGAGTCTTCTCTTGGAATTTCCTTCTCAGCCAAGTGTATCCCAGCACCCCTTGCTGGCGACATACTTGCTGTTAGAAGGCTAAAAAGAGGCCACAGCCCGGTGCCGTGTCTCCCTGTGAAAAGCCCTTTTCTGGGGTTCCTGGCTCCCCTCTGGGCTAGGTCTTGCTATGGCTGTCGTTACAGTGGGGTCTGGGCCAGAAGCAGGGTTCCAAAAGTACTTGGTGGATGGCAGGCAGGGATCAGAGCGGATGAAACGTCCTTAACCAAGACTTTCCCCAAACTAACAGGTCAGAAACAGCGTGCCTAGAACTAAATGTCAAAAATGCCAAGCCTGAAACAGGCTTACAAACGGTCATTTTGGTAACATGTATCTTAGTTCTAGGTTAAAAATTTAAATGACTTAAAGGTAGTTTAACAGAAATTGATCTGGTGCTCGCTTCAGCAGCACATATACTAAAACCGGAATGACAGAGACAATTAGCATGGCCCCTGCACAGGAGGACACACAAATCCGTGAAGCATTCCATATTGTAGCATACCATGGAATATTATTCAGCCATTAAAAAAGATGGAGACTTGACATCTTTAACATTTACCTTGATGGAGTTGAAATACATTCTTCTTAGTAAACTACTGCAAGAATGGACAAATAAACATCTGATGTACTCAATAGCAATATGAAATCAACACAGAACAATTACATGTTCATGAGAACAATAAAACACTATTATAGTCCAGTTTGGGGGTAGAGGAAACTGGAGGGGAAAGGGGAGGACGTTTGGCAGAAGGAAGGAGGGCAGGAGGTGGGATCTCACCCAATGTAACGTTGTGAGGGTGTATAACACCCCCCAGGTGAGGGGCTCTTCTACAAAAGGAACTTTACCCTGGAAGTGAGAACACTGTAACCTAAATATTGTACCCTCATATTAATTTGAATAAAGTTTAAAAAAAAAACAGAAATTGATTTGCTCGGAAGGTAAATTTTTATATAACAGTTCTCTGGTCACTGCCAGTACTGAAGTCTAAAATAAACTAAACTGAATAAAAAGTTGATTTCAAATCTACTTAAAAATATATCCTCTCTTTAAGACTTGGAAATTTGCAAACAGGGAGGTAATAACACAGCTGCTCATGGGGGCATCTAATGTCCCAGAGGGACTATAACACACCGGTCAACACGTGGAGGTGGTCAACATAGGGAAGTTCCATTGTGTATGTGCAGAAGCTGTTCAGTCTGTGAAAACTGGGTCAACTTAAGGAGATGGTCACTAGAGGGAAGTGGCCAACTATGGAGATTCTACTGTATAATCTAGCTTTAATATATATGTTTCACTCTGATAACCACGAATTCCTTCTTACAGAAGACTCTTCATTTCCCAACTTGTTTGGGGAATGTTTCACTCAATCAGATGCTCTATTGGTCGGTAACAATGTTGAATCCATTCCCAGGGTTCACTGGGAAAAGCAGCAGTGGGGTGCTTTTCTTGGGTCATCCTGGAAGGTTTGATGGAGAAGAGATCGTAGGGAATATTTTAATCAATCAGAAAGAGTGTGACAAGCTGAATGTGAACATTTGTCTTAGGAACTTGGCCACCTTTATTTAGAAGACCCAGAGGAACCCTCATCTTTCAAAGTGATCCTGAAGTGAATGAGGGAGACCAGAAGTAGTAGCAAGGAAAAAATTTTATTTTATTTTATTTTTTTTTTTTTGAGACAGAGCTTCAAGCTGTCCCCCTGGGTAGAGTGCCATGGCATCACAGCTCACAGCAACCTCCAACTCCTGGGCTCAAGCGAGTCTCCTGCCTCTGCCTCCCAAGTAACTGGGACCACAGGCGCCCGCCACAACGCCCGGCTATTTTTTGGTTGCAGCTGTCATTGTTGTTTGGCGGGTCCGGGCTGGGGATTCGAACCCGCCACCTTAGGTGTACATGGCTGGTGCCTTAGCCTGTTGAGCTATAGGCGCTGAGCCGGAAAAAATTTTAAAAAGAGGAAGATTCTAAGAGTTGAAAGGGCTAGAAGCAAAGATTAGGGAGCCAACAGGCAAATGGAAATAAGGTAGGGCCAGAGGCAGAAATGACCGCAGCCTCAGTGGAGGGCTGACCTGAAAGGACACAATTGAAAGGCATTGGATCCAGAAACAGAAAACTCAGTTATGCTGGGAAGAGAAAATGGCAGCAGGAATATGGAAAAAGAAAGAGACTCTCATTAATACCACTTAAAAACAATTCAGTCACCAATTTAAAACTTAAGTATAGTTTTGGTAAATTCCTGGAATGAGACATGTTCATATATACAAATATCCAACCATCGCTATGAATTTTACCTCTAGCACTGCTACTGAGAGCTATCAAGGGCCTACTAGGTTTCAGGAGCTAGGCTAAGTGGATTACTTCTATTAACCCAACTACCTAACAATCTATGAGGAAGGTACTTTTATTATCTCTCATGTACAGATGAGGAAACCAAAGCCTAGAGAAGTTATGTACTAGTTAGTTGTTATGGACTGAATGTGTTCCCCACAAAATTTACATTAAGTTGTAACTCCCACTGTGATAATATTTCAAGATAGGGCCTTTGGGAGGTAATTATGGGTAGATGAGGTCATGTGAGTGGGGCCCCCATGTCAGAATTAGTGTCCTGATAAGATAAGGAAGAGCCAGGGGCATGCACCTGCAATCCCAGTTGCCTGGGAGGCTGAGGTGGGGTGGATCACTTGAACCTAGGAGTTGGAATTCAACCTTGGCAACATAGCAAGATATTACCTCTATTTCAAAAAAGAAAAAAGAAGAAGAGAAAGAGCCTGAAACTGTCACACTCTCTCTCTCCATGGTGTGAGGACACAGCAAGAAGGTTACCATCTGCAACCCAGGAAAAGAGTCCTCACTGGAACCCTAATCTGAGCCTTTCAGCCTCCAGAACTATGAAAAATAATGTGTGCTGTCTAAGCCCCCAGTCTATGATATTTTTTCACAGCTACCCAAGTAAACCAAGATACTAGCATATATCAATGTCAGGACACAAAATCAATTATATCCTCCATAACAGGACATAATTGGCAATGATATGAAGTCTTATAATGAGAGTAAATTTATTTTTTGTTAATGGTTTATTTTGATGTAGCCACTGAAGTTTTTGACTGGTTTGCACCATCTCAAGAGACAAGCATGAAATTTACATGTCACAGTTCATAGCTCCCCACAGTGAACACTGGGTTGAGAAAACTGGGTGCTCTGATGAGCAAACTGTTAATGACCAGATCCAAGAAAGTGAAGCACAGGCAGTTCTCTACCAATAAATAGTCCAGTTACGAAGGACACATTCTAAATTGAGGTGAAATCCTATCCAGAGCGTGCCTTTCATTAGGAAAGAAACTTGTCACCCCCGCTTGGTTAAAAGCCAATGTTAGCCAATGATTACGTCAGCTAACTCAATATAGCATGCTGAAGAGGAACACAAATCGATGGAGTGGCAGGATATTATTTCCTTTAGTTTGGGATATTGTGCCAAAAAAAAAAAAAAAGAAAGAAAGAAAAGAGAAAGAAATAAGTATTTAAGACTACCACATGAAGAGAAAAAGGGATTCCATTTTTTAAGCAAGGCCATTCTACTCCAGACTTTGGGAAATGAAAATGAAACTTAATAACTGAGACAACTGATTGCTCTCTCGCTATGTTGCAGGCTCTTCACATACATTAGTTCATCCTCAGGACCACCTCAGGGGACATGTCCCATCTTCAGATGATGAGGCTGAGGCTCACAGATGTTAAGTAACTTCTGAAAGGCACAGAGCCAGATCTGAACCCAAGGGCTGTGTAGCTCCGAGCTCCATGCCCTTTCCTCTATGTCACATAACCCAGAAGCAAAGAGAAACTCTGAATTCTAGCTGTTCCCAGGCTCTCGGCAGCCCCTTAACACTCAGTTGATGAAAGAAAATGTGAAGGTCATCATCAAAATGTTGCCAAAAATATATTCAAAGGACTTTGGAATTTTAAAACTTCATCTCTGATAGATTTCTAACTTTTCAAATTCATGAACCACTACTGCCTTAAAACTGAAAATTTAATAGTTATTAGAATGTAAGTGACAAAGAAAATCAAAATTTTTTTTTTTTGAAGTTTTTGGCCGGGGCTAGGTTTGAACCTGCCACCTCTGGGATATGGGGCCAGTGCCCTACTCCTTTGAGCCACAGGCGCTGCCTCAAAAAATCAATTTTTTTTTTTTTTTTGAGACGAAGCCTCAAGCTATCCCCCTGGGTAGAGTACCATGGCATCATTCCCACAGCAACCTCCAACTCCTGGGCTCAAGCGAGTCTCCTGCCTCAGCCTCCCAAGTAGCTGGGATTACAGGCGCCCGCCACAGTGCCTGGCCATTTTTTGGTTGCAGCCATCATTGCTGTTTGGCGGGCTTGGGCTGGGGATTCGAACCTGCCACCTTAGGTGTATGTGGCTGGCAACTTAGCCGCTTGAGCCACAGGTGCCGAGCCAGAAAATCAATTTTTAATGACAAAGATACCTAGATAAACACCAGGACTTAGATATGTATTAAATATTCTAATATTTAATTATTAAAAATATTTTTGCAAAATAAAAATTATTTTAAAAATAATTTTA
Organism: Otolemur garnettii; assembly: GCF_000181295.1. Taxonomy (NCBI): domain Eukaryota; kingdom Metazoa; phylum Chordata; class Mammalia; order Primates; family Galagidae; genus Otolemur; species Otolemur garnettii. The sequence goes on from NW_003852516.1 coordinate 568,878, forward strand.
AAAATTATTAAATAAAAGTAATGACTTTTTTTTTTTTTTTTGAGACAGAGCCTCAAGCTGTCCCCTTGGGTAGAGTACTATGGCATCACAGCCACAGCAACCTCCAACTCCTGGGCTCAAGCGAGTCTCCTGCCTCTGCCTCCCAAGTAGCTGGGACTACAGGTGCCTGCCACAACGCCTGGCTATTTTTTGGTTGCAGCCATCATTGTTGTTTGGCAGGCCCGGGCAGGATTCGAACCTGCCAGCTCAGGTGTATGTGGCTGGCGCCTTAGCCACTTGAGCCACAGGCACTAAGCCAAAAAAGTAATGACTTTTAATATTACTTAAATGTTACTTAAGTAATATTAAAATTCATTATTTTAGCTACAAAAATCTCTAGTGATTTAATATAAAAACTGAAGATTTGAAGATTTTTACTGCTTTCACTGAAATTATGTAACATTTCCTAAAACGCTGCATGCATTTTTTTTTCCTTTATAAATCATAACGGTGTACATTAATGCATTTATGGAGTACAATGTGCTGTTTTTATATACAATATGGAAGAAAAAGTATCCAATGTACTCAGTACTACTATGAACCCAATATATAATCACCCACACTTGCATACATTTTACAATTTATCCAGTTCATTCCTAATCTCAAACATCAAACATGCTCAATTCTCTCCATATTTCTGAATTCAAAACTTACTTCAGAACAAAGTTTTCTGGCCCTCCAGCTCACATCTTTTGTGTTTTCATTTTGCTTGGGTTTTAGTCTAAAAGACTTCTGATAGTATCAGGAACCTTTCCCTTTTATTGCCAAGTTTTTCTGTGGCCTCATATTGTGCCTTGAAATAAAGGAATAGAATTGAGTTAAAGTTAACATTATTTTCCTGATTCACCAATGGAAGTGTGTTTGAAGTGACGGAAAGGGAGAAGCCACCAGAGTTACAAGATACATATTTGATCCATCATTTGAAGTTTTCATACAGAATTCCCACTTTAACTCCATAACAACACTTTTCCAACTCTCCCTTCTTATTTCCTACTTCGGCGTTGGTTGAGGGGACAGGGGCCTGAGCCACAAAGTAAACCTTCAAAATGTCAACTTCACGAGGGAAGGGATTTGTCTGACCAATTTGTTTGCTGGTGTATACCCAACACCTGGAGTGCTTGGCATACAGCAAGCAGTCAAGTATTTCCTGAATGAATGGATGCTTGGCTATAGCCATTATCATCTTCTTAAACGCTGATGAAGTATGTCTAGAAAAGAGTGATCAGGATTGACTGGGATGGAATGAGAGGTCTGGAGACCAATTAAAGAAACTGCAGGTGCTTGGACATGATGAGTGGGGTGTTTGGGGGGGGGGACTGGGGAGGGGGGTGGGGTTGGGGGTGGGGAGCTGTGTTCCCAAGAGAGAATAAGCTCTGGCAGTTAATTACCAGCCGCCTGTATCTGGACAAGTCATTGGAGTCTCAGTCCTCTCATCTTTGAAACAGACATCACAAGGAATAAATGCACAAGAAAAATGGCGAATTAGCAAGGAGTTTTGGTGATGCAAGTTGACGTTACCCTAGAACTTCTGTGAGCTGATCACCCAAGGAATTGAAACAAATTGGTCAACACACAGAGATTGACCAAACAAATTGGTCAACATAAGGAAGGAGGCCTACTGTGTGGACATGGACATGGGGTGCATGTCTGGTCTATAAAACTTAGGTCTTAGGGAGGTGGTCCATGTAGGGAGGTGGCCAACTTGCAGGTTCTACTGTTTTTCTATATTTAGCTTCTTTTTGCTCTTGGGGAAAAAAGCCTGAGACAGGAGATGAGAATTTTTTAAAAATACGTGAATAGTAAGGTATAAGAAGACAATGACCTCATCTACTTACTCTAGAAGACAAAATTAACAACAAAGAATGTAATATAAAAGAATATAAAGAATAAGGTATTGACCCAGTAAAATGCAGACATCCTAATAATCAATGATCCTACCTGTAAGAAGCTGCCACATTAAAGATGACAGATTTCTGTCATTACTTAAAAAGGAGGCAATTGTTTTAGAAATTGTGTGGAACCTGCTTTAGTTAGAAGGGAATTAGCCAATTCAGACCCTAAGATTAAATAATATGATTTCTGTCTTGTGGCTGAAGATACCCCTGCACCCTAACCTAGGCAACAGAGCAAGACCCTGTCTCAAAAAAAAAAAAAAAAAAAAAAAAGTGATACTGGGAGGCTGAGGCAGGAAGACTGCCTGAGCTCATGGGTTCAAGACCAGCCTGACCAAGAACAAGACCTCATCTCTAAAAATAGCCAAGCAGTGTGGAGGGTGCCTGTAGTCCCAGCTACTTGGAAGACTGAGGCAAGAGAATCACTTGAGCCCAAGAGTTTGAGATTGCTGTGAGCTATGATGCCACAGCACTCTACCCAGGGTGACAAAGTCAGACTGTTTAAAAAAAAAAAAAGTGACAAAGCCCCATTCTTCAAACAGATGACTTGAACTTTCAGTTACTATTAGACACCAACTACAGCTGGTATCTGCCATCACCACTAGCAGAGATATCTCCACTGAGTAATAACAGTGCCTGTCTCAGGCTTCCGTCACCTTCTCCTTTCACCTCTAGGACACCGCAAGAGTTACCTAAAAATGATGAAAAGGCCAGCAATGACCCATCCATACAAAGTCCAATAATAGATTCAGTACTAAATACTTTCAAAACTGGGTTTGAAGAAATGATATGGGTCCTTTAGGCTTTGCTTGAGGTTTAAAATCCTTATAAAAATGAATTTACTGTAATTACCAGTAGAATGGAGAAATGATGTGGGTCCTTCAGGCTTTGCTTGAGGTTTAAAATCCTTATAAAAATGAATTTACTGCAATTACCAGTAGTTCAGTAAGTTAAACAGTGCCTTCAGTCGCTGGAACAATGTATTTTTAAAAGTAGACAGGGCATGTAAAATATTTAGAGTTAGCAATGAAGGAAAGAAAATAACATAAATAATTTACAAGAGTAACTCAAAGCGACAACGCTGGGTTGTTTATCCCTCCCATTTCTCTTGTACTCTGCAGCAAAAGAAAAAAATCAGAATAATGTAAATATGCTATTCATTATTCCAAAAGTTCATGTGATCCATTTCACAGTGCAGATAAAATGCACTATCAACAGAAATTTTATGCAAAGTCTGCTCTTTTTTTGTTTGGTTCACTGGACTAAGTGCAAACCATCTGGTATCTATGATAAGAGAAAAAGTAAAAACTCAAAAACAGTTTTTTTCTTCAAAGCTAGCACAACAGCACTCCAAATAGAACTTGTTTAAGAGCACCACTATTTACGAGGTTTAAGTCCTAATGACTTCAAATGGCTTGGAACCTGTATTTGTCTTTTTATTTTTAGATCAAGACTCTATCTTCCCATTTTTTAGTAAAAGGATTCCATTTAATGAAAATGTTCACATCATAAGAATGTCACTCCACTAAAATGTTTATCCAAACATGTTAATTTTTAAGACATTTTAAAATCTAAAAACTTTTTCCCCCTCTTCCTTCAATACTTATGATTTTCCAAATTCACTTTAATAGCTTCAAATAATTCTTCGAAAAATAGTTTAATGGTCTGCCATAAAATATTTAGGGCATATTCCTAACATGTGGTATTCTTGAATTGACATAGATTTTATTTGTTTAATTTATTCATTTGCATATTTCTTTTTTTACTTTATTCTAGTTGATGCATAATAACTGGATATTTTGGGGATATAGAGTGATATTTCAACATATATAATATGTTAATGATCAGATCAGGGTAATTAGCACATCCAAATGCCTCAAACAATTATCATTTCTTTGGGTTGTAAACATTCAAAATCCTCTCTTCTAACTTTTGGAAAGTTAAATTATAGTTAACTACTAAGATCTAAAAACTTTTATGTTAAAATTATACTCTGATCTCCAATTACAAAATGCCATATAAGTAGTGTATTGTGGTAATAAGGATTTGCTTTCACAAACACAGAATTAGTGCTTTTTCCAAGTCAAAATGCCTGGATTCTAGTCTTCACTCTTGCTGTCCAATCAGATAGCTGTTGCTCAAAAAGATGAGTTATACCTGTCAAGACCTAGGCAAAGAGAACTCTACACTGTCAATCTCAAGAGCTTACTTCTCTTTTGAATTTGTCTAGCCCTGTACTTGGCATATAAGTAGTGCTAGAACTCAGTCCACAGCCAGGGTGGGTTAGTTGTAAACATACTGTCAAGTGTAAAGTCTGAAATACAAAATCAACCACCACAACAGTATCTTACCATTTTTACAGTGATAGAATGAAATGAATTTCCAGGGGTACCCGGCCTTATTCATTTATGAATCAACTAATGAAAAATGATTTTATTTTCATGAAAAAGTGATTTGATTTTCAAAGTAAAGTTCTAAGTTTCAGTTAACATTTACGACAGGCACCAGTTCAGGGCATGTTGTCACAGCTCTAGTACTACAAATGTCATCAACGCCCACTCTGTTTTCCGTGGCATATAAATATGCATTGTGCCATTTTCTTGATGAACAGCGCATACTCCAGGCCTGTTCCACCTACCCGCCACTATGCCACAAACAAGGAACACTTAAAAGGGGACTTTTCTTTACAGCAAAACATTACAAGTTGTCACTGCTCATAAAGCAAATGTTCAAGGGAGAAAGAATTTCAGTAGAGAAATCGACTTTAAAATTACTCATTTTGTCTCCCTTTCTCCTTAAACACATTATTGACCCGACATGACAAGTAAACAGAAAATCGACAGAGTAGTTATTTTACATTTTAAAAAATGACAAGGCCCTGCAGTGATACTTCCATGGTTCTTTAGTACAATCTTTTAGCTCTATTCGATTGTAAGTTTAATATGGAGATTTCTACAAGAAGATCCATACCAGACTGACATGAAGCCAGCAAGATTAGGTTTCAAATGTCACTCTGAAAGGTGCTCCAACGTTAGATACGATAAGAAGGCACTAACTGTTCTTATCCATTCTTTTTTTTCTTCCTGTTTGTGGAATCTATTTACAAATACTCAGCTAAATCAAACTCAGATCGAGTTTATCTCTGGGCCCATGGGCAGACACTGAAATCTGTGAATCTGAGGATTTGAAGGAAAGAAAAATGGTGATGATCTTGGACCTATCTAAAGTCCAAATGTTCCTCTGAGGTCCTGCCATAGCTGTCTGAGTCACAGAGTGCTCCCATTGCCAATTAGCAGAAACAACCAAGAGCCAATTTTTAGCTGTTCTTTGAAGGCCATAAGTAGGTTCTACATCAACAAGAACAAAGAATATGTGCCCCATCTTGCCCCAGAGGATTCTCCCCTCAAGGCTTATATATCACAGAGTTCTTATCCTGGGTTTGGAAAGGTAGCTTTCTACTTTTTGGAATTCAGGGAGTTGTTTTTTGTTTGTTTTTTTTTTTTGAGACAGAGTCTAACTTTGTTGTCCTCCATAGAGTGCCATGGCATCATAGCTCACAGTAACCTCAAACTCTTGGGCTCAAGCTATCCTGTTGCCTCAGCCTCCCAAGTAGCTGGGACTACCGGCACCTGCCATAATGCCTGGCTAATTTTTTTCTATTTTTAGTAGAGATGGATGTCTCACTCTTGCTCAAGCTAGTCTTGAACTCCTGAGCTCAGGCGATCCACATGCCACAGCCTCCCAAAGTGCTAGGATTACAGGTGCGAGTCACCATGCCTAGCCACAGCCAGTCTTGAATGTCACAGAAACCTTACACAAAATTGGAGTGGGGATTTTACATGCAGATGTGCCTTCTTTTTTACAGGGAAATGAGTTGAGTAAGATAGGAGTGTATATGCTTTTACCACATTATGTCCATAACTTCCATAACTTTACATTGATACCTAACCTTCTGTATCAATGTAAACAGAAGGGGCAGCATATCAGCATAAGGCAGGAAGAGCTCCCTCCCAAAGAACCTAAGTACCATTTGTTCAAATGCAAGTACCTTTCATTAGAAAAGCCTGCAAAAGTCATTGCCATCTTTTCTTTTTCAACCAAAATCTCTTCAGCTCCCCTACTTGGTTTAGTTGTTCAATCTTTTAAGAGTTGCACAGTTAAATTTCGGACACTGCTCAAATAGCAGTACCTCAAGTTGTAAATATCAAATATAATTTTACCCAAAAAGAACACAACCTTTAATGTCTCTGAACTTGTGAGTATTAAGTTCAAAATACAGATGAAAGCCAAGGAGAAGAAGATTTGGCAGGAGAGTAACTCTGAACATATACGGGTTCTCTAAGGAATGAACATAGAAATACAAGAGATAAGCCTGATGATTATTAGAATTACTTTAGTCACACAAAATGACCCCAATTTTTATCCCATAATGGGGATCACTGGCAATTCTATCCAGTACGGGCTTTGCCAGTTATAATTACATAAACATTTTAAAATATCACTGCGGTTCAAGATTTTAAATTGTGAAATAATTTAAAGAACTAAACTGAAAGAAAAGGTTTTCAATCCCCTGTGACATTTACTTACGATCCAAGTCTCACTAAACAGCATGAGGTTCCATAAGAAACTGACTTATTATCCATAAGAACCACAGATCTGATCTACCACTGGACACATCCTCACGGGCATGGTGCTCCCTCCTCCATCCAGGCTGAGATTTGCTAAAACACTCAGCAGTGCCATTCTGTCTCAAGGTGATCAATAATTGGAACCCTCAGCAGAAGGTCTTCTACCACTTCCTTCATAAAAGTCCAGATCAACATAAAAACTGGCAAACCTAAGAATTGACACAGCAATCTCACTTTGCTTAGCTGATCACAGGCAATTCTGTCTTTATTTTTTTGCAAAGGCTGTCCTGGAACAAAGGTAAATTCCTCATGTGGCTAAATCCAGGTGAGAGTTTCTGAGCTCTGGGAAGGCAGTAACAAAACTCGCCCCAGGCTCCTTCTAAGTTGCCCCAAAACTCAAGAGCAAAGATACTGCCCAAATATAACTCCAATTACAATGGGACTAAAGAAATCACTTAAAACTTGATGTTGAATTCAAACATAAATATAAAATTGTGCTGTTTAATATAGTCATTAAGGCAAGTAAAAAGTCTACACAGAGTAGCCTATAGGTTTGGACACAGGCTTTTCCCAGCGGAATTCATGCCGACATTGATAAAAGCTATCAAGAAGAGTTTGCATTGAAATTTTTATAAGGACAAATGCCTAACCAAGTCATACACATCCTGTGAACTGCAAGACCCATGTGTAAATAAGTACCTTATGCCAAAAAAAAAAAAGACCAAGAATATTATAGAAAGGAATATAAAAGAGTGAACTTCATAAATTAAAAAAAACACTCTAAACAAAGCCATTCTTCTCAAGGAAAGGGGAACATTTTCTTCAATAGGAAACGTGAAGAAACCATTTTCTTAATCCAGTCATGAATTGATGGGCACTTAGATTGATTCCACATCTTTGCAATTGAGAATTGTGCTACAATAAACATTTGCAGATGTCATTTTGATAAAATGACTTCCTTTCCTTTGGATAAATACTTGGCAGTGGGATTCCTGGGTCGAATGGTATGTCTCCATTTATTTCTTTGAGGAATCTCCATACTATTTTCCATAGAAGAATTTGCAGTCCCACCAGCAGTACCTATGTGTTCTTTTCTCTCCGCATCCACACCAGCATCTATTATTTTTTTGACTTTGTAATAATGGCAACTCTGATGGGGATGGGGGTAAAATGGTATTTTCCTGTAGTTTTCCCTGGTGATTTTTTTCATGTTTTTCTGGCCATTTATCTATCTTCCTCTGAAAACATTCTGTTCATGTATTTTGCCCACTTTTTTTAAATGCTGATTTGAATTCTTTGTAGCTTCTGTATATCAGCTATCTATTAGATTCATAGTTTGCAAATATTTTCTTCCATTCTATACTTTGTCTATTTACTCTGTTGATTATTTTCTTTTCTCTGCAGAAGCTTTTTAATTTAATTAAGTCTGCTTTTGTTGTTGTTATTCTTACTGTATTTACCTTTGATGTCTTAGTCATAAATACTTTGGCTGGGTTGATGTCTAGAAGAGTTCTTCCTACATATCATAGCTAGAATTTTTATGATTTCATGCCTTGTATTTAAGTCTTTTATCCATCTTGAATAAATTTTTGAATACAACAAGAAATAGGGGTCTTGTTTCACTCTTCTGCATGTGGCTATCCAATTTTCCCAGCACCATTTATTGAATTAGGCTTCTTTTGTTCAGTGTATATTGTTGGCTGCCTTGTCAAAGATGAGCTGGTTGTAGATAGAGGGTTTTATTTCTGAGTTCTCTCTTCTGTTCTCTTGGCCCATATCTCCATTTTTACACCAGTACCATGCTGTTTTGGTCACTACAGACTTATAGCATAATTTGAAGTCTAGTAATGTGATAAACCCAGATTTGTTCTTTTTAGGCAAGGCCACAACAAAAAAAAGAAAACTACAGACCAATTTAACCTATGAATATAGATGCAAAAATCCTCAAAAAATACTAGCAAAGCAAATTCAATAGATCAAAAACACAACTCTCATCATCAAGTAGGTTTCATTCGAAAGATGGAAGGATGATTCAACATACCCAAATCAATAAATGTGAGTCGCCACATAGAAGGAAAAACAAAGACCGCAGGATCATCTCAATAAATGCAGAAAAAGCATTCAATAAAATCCAACACCTTTTCATGATAAGAACTCAACTACCTAGGCATAGAAGGAACATACCTCAAAAGAGATATATGATGAACCCACAGCCAACATCGTACTGAATGGGGAAAAATAGATAGCTTTCCCCCAGAACTTTTAATAAAACAAGATAACGGTACTCACTGTCACTGCTTCTATTCAACATAGTACTACAAGTCCAAACCAGAGCAATGAGACAAGAGAAAGAAATAAGGAAAGAAATATCTAAATCAAGAAAGAGGAAGTCTAATGCTGACAATGCAATCTTGTATCTAGAAAATCATAAAGGCTTCACCAAAAGGCTCCTAAAATTAACAAATAAATTCAGCAAACTCTCAGATTATAAAATAAACATACACAAAGCAGTAGCATTTTTATATACTAAATCAAAGACTCAATACCACTGATGATAGCTACAAAGAAAATAAAATACCTCAGAATATACTTAACCAAGGAGGTGAAAATTTTCTACAGGAGTACTACAAAAACAGATGGAAGAAATCTGCAGATAACCCAAACAGAAAAAACATCTCCTGCTCATGGACTGGTAGAATAACATTATTAAAATGTCCATATTGCCCAAAGGGATTTATAGATTTAACACAACCTACATCAAAATACCAATGTCCTAGCTTGGCACCCGTAGCTCAGTGGTTATGGCACCAGTGGGGCTGGTGGGTTTGAGCCTAGCCTGGGCCTGCTAACAACAATGACAACTACAATAAAAACAAAAAAATAGCTGGGCACTGTGGTGGGTGCCTGAAGTCCCAGCTACTTGGGAGGCTGTGGCAAGAGAATCACTTAAGCCCAAGAGTTTGAGGTTGCTGTGAGCTGTGAAGCCATAGCACTCTATCAAGGGTGACATAATGAGACTCTGTCTCAAAAACAAAATAACAACAACAAACCAATGTCCTATTTCACAGATTTCTTTTTTATTTTAATTTTTTTGAGACAGAGCCTCAAGCTGTCGCCCTGGGTAGAGTCCGTGGCATCATAGCTCACAGCAACCTCCAGCTCCAGGGCTTAAGCGATTCTCTTGCCTCAGCCTCCCAAGTAGCTGGTACTACAGGAATCCAACACAAGGCCAGGCTATTTTTTGGTTGTAGTTGTCATTATTGTTTGGCAGGCCCTGGCTGGATTTGAACACACCAGCTCTGGTATATGCAGCTGGGACCTTAGCCACTTAAGCTACAGGCACCAAGCCTATTTCACAGATTCAGAAAAAATAATTCTACTCTTCATTTTGAATCAACAAAGAGCATGAATAGCCAAAGCAATCTTAAGCAAAAAGAATCACTATCAACACTTTTTATCAGTCCTTTCTCTATTTCACTCTGACAGCCAAGGTTGGAGCCAACACTAAACTGTAGGTGCTGCCTGTTTTTCTAGTGGTCTTCACAGGGTCTTCTCAGGGGAGAAGAAATAACAGGAATGATGCCTGAAGGCCTCTTGTCATCATTCCATTCTTGACAAATCTCTTTATGGAGTTTAAACTCATTAAGTTTGTATGAAAGTACAAAGTTTGCCTAATGCAAACAGCTCAACAGTTAGAGTAAGAGATTAATTTCATGTCCTTAATTTGAGCACAATTTTGTAATGATTTTACTTTGCAAGATTTGCATCTAAAATATAACCTAACCTGCTGTAAGTTTCCTCTTAACACATTTCGGACTAGTTTGAATTTTTAGTTAAATATGATTTCTAGAGACCTGATGTAATAAATTATGGGCAATTTTGCCATATCACTAATAGAATAGATTATCTCGCCTCATGACACTTCAAGTCTTTGTAGCACTCAAGTGGCATTTTATCACACTTCCTGAATTCTGTGTATATTTGTTATTTTCTTTACTAGGTAGGCAACACTCATAGGTTAGGGACCAAGTTATTCTTTGCTTCTCTACAGATTCTACATCTGGGTCATAGTTAACTCTAACACATATTCATCCAAAATAGATTAGCCTCTGATCATGGAAAACTCCAACCAGAATGTCTCAAAGGATATTTTTAGAATCAGAGTGATGAAGTTGTATTTCATATGCCAAGGGAATCCCATGCCACAAAAGAGAGCTCAGCAATTGGGTTGCACAAACATCCAAATTCTATTAATTTTGCATATTAATGGTGGAAAATTTTGCAATTAATTTCACAAAAATCAAATTCAGTTCTTTCCACCAAAAGCACAGCTTTTTTCAAAACCAGACAGCATGAATGGTGGTGCAGGAATAGAACCCAGAATTTCCACATGCTTTGTGAAAATAGGCATTGCATGTGATACACGGATTTCCCACCCCTGCCAGTCAAATATACTTTAAGTTCTAGAAAGTTTAGTGTGATGTTTTTCAAAGTAAAAATTGCACTACATTCAGAAAAGCTGCCCCAAGTTCAACACTGGGGAGTCAACAAATAACATTGAACCTTCAGAGATTCCTTTTTTCCCCCTTATGATTGAATACAAATAACTGTTAATTCTACTAGTGATTACAATCATTATTTACCAAGATCACAGATAGATACCCACAGAGAAGGCAAGAAAAGCCCCTAACCAAAAAAACTTTACCTTCTAAATATGATCAAGGTACCAACCCAGATAATGCGTTTCTGCCCACAAAGAAGTAAAAATGAATAAAAAGTGTTAAGGTTTATTTTATTACTTGATAATAACATCTGTTCTTAAGTGGAATAGCTCCATTTATCTTAAAATCTTACCAAAAAAATTGTTAACAAAACAAAAAAGGGCCAAAGTATAAAATCAGAACATCTTAATTAAGAGTGTTCCTCAGTCTCTCCCTAGTGACATCAGAGTAAATACGCTGGGATTGCTCAGCTTCCACAGGAAGGAAGTGGGTTTCGATGGTGTCACTAGCATTGGATTAGACAAAACTGCATGAGCACTTAGCCTTCAGGACACCAGAAGGAGTTAAGGAAAAGAGAGAATTTCCCCCACAACTGTGGGAAAAACTAGTAAGAATCAACAAGGGACAGAAAAATTCTTTGTTGTGTATTGTTCACTAAATATTCCAAGAAAGAACACAGCATAGTCAGAACTTTTTTTTTTTTTTTTAAACTCCTGGACAAAAGGTCATGGAATGTTCTCGTACCAATCGCCTTATTGCTGAATCCCAGCTTGGGCTCAGTTCTGAAGAGAGGTGCCAGCATGCAGCCATGCCAGCATGAGCGTGTGGTTGTAGATCTCATTTCATCTTATATATTTTGTTCTTTATTTTTATTTTTTGCAAGGAGATAGGACTAGGGCATGAATTTAATTTTCTGACATTTGCAGCACTCAAAGGCTCTAGCTTAATGAGTGGATCTTGAATGCATAAAGTCCTGTATCAAGAAACCCTAAGATTGTCCACAATGTATCATATCCACACACACCCAGAAAAACAGGGAGCCACAGAGCTCTCTGAGGAGAGAGATCCAGACTAAATAAGAACAGATGAGACATGACCCACATACTCAAATCCAGCCTTTTAAACAAAAAGTCATAATTAACCTTGGAAGTCAATACTAATTAAACTTACCAGTGAGATTAATGTAACAGCATCTGAGGCCCTTTTCAGAAATATTTTAAAAGAATCTCTAAGCACATGAAAAGCAATGCTTCCACAAATTAGCATAGAACAGTTATATTTACTAAATTAGACAAAAAATGAATAGATGAATCATCCTATGATTATCTTAACTAGCTGGAGGCTGATGGAAAAGAATAGCTAGTTGGTTTTGTGGATGGCATCCACATTTCTACAGCCAGACACCACCTTTTAAACAATGGCCAGAAAGGCAAGTCAAAGGAAACAAAAAAAAAGGTGGATAATTTGTACATATCAGAGCAAAAATGTCAAGCATGTGGGCTTTTGATGATGAAATGATAACACTGTCTTTATACAGTAGAGAGAGCGTGTTCAGGACTTGCTTCCTGGCACAGACAGAAGTCTCCCATCTAGAGGTGGTATTATTTTTTATACAGTTATTGCAAGACATAAAATCACTCTTAAAATCCATTAATAGAGAGTTTTCCAAATACAAAAATAATTATGGAATCCTACCAAAATTGGAGCTACACTTACTTTTTGGTCATCCAGTGCCTGATAAGACTCAATACATTTTCAGCGATTGAATAAATACACCTGAAGACAGATAAAACATCTTTTCTCAAATAGTTGAAATCAGTGCCACTCAACAAAAAAGACATATTGAGCACATATTATAAGACACATACTATGTTAAGCATCAGAATAAGAACTTATTAAATAGAAGATAGTGACAAGAAGAATTCCATTAGGTTTTTTTTTTTTATTTTAAAGAGATCTATATGGTTTTGAATATCCAGAGTATAGGTTTAAAAATAAGCTAATCAGGACAGTGCCTGTGGCTCAAAGGAGTAGGGTGCTGGTCCCATATACTGGAGGCGGTGGGCTCAAAACCAGCCCCGACCAAAATAAAAAAAACTGCAAAAAAAAAAAAACACCACTAATCACTTAACCACATGGATACATGGCATCATGTAAGTGAAATCTTACAGTTAACTGAGTTGTTCAGGATTCAGTTGGATAACAACATTTTCAAATAATGGACACAATACTAAACATATGAATAATTAGAAATATATTCAACTAAAAACTTTGCTTTTGTCCTACATGTGTGGCATCCAGTAAGTAGTCACCGTAAGAAGTCAGTCTTTAAAATCGATGAGTTCACATCTGCATGTCTGGAGAAATAATAAGGCAAATTGCAACATGAGGGTATTTTCAACTGTTCTGAAAGTTGGTTACTGAAGGGCACCACAATAAAACCAGTAGATGGCTCTGAACACAGAGAAAAAGAGAAGAAGACAAATCAGAAGAGAAGATAGGAAACTAAGCTAAAAAGAGAAGCCACTGGAGGAAAACTATGAGGGTAAAAACACCCACAACAGGAGGGCCAAAGGGGAAGAAACGGTCACAGAAGAGGGCTCCATGTCTGACCTGAGCAGCCAGCAGAAACAGTCACGACCTAAGCCAGAAGCATAAGAAGAGAACAGAAGGTGGGCCACCTAGAATGGAGACGAGCCATTGCCACTCTGCAGAGATGGGCAGCTTTGCAGTGGAAAGCAAGAAACATGATTTAAAAATTCTTCAGACACATATGTCCAAATGGCAAAAAATTGTATGGGAATACAAAATAGTAATGAAAAACTCTGAGAGTAGTCTCAGCTACCACAGTTCTCCTCCTTGCCTCTGTTCTCCACAAGCTCCCAAATCCAGTGACAATGATGAGAGACTCTGGGATCGAAAGGGCTATGCAAACCTGAGAAAGCAGCCAGGGATTCTGCAAACTGAATCTCTGCAGATACCACAGCACTTCACTCTAGTCTCCAAGGCCAGGGGACACTCTAAAAGATTCAGGTAAATGACATTCCCCAGTCAAGGTAGAGTGCGGAAACAAAGCAAGAGGCAAGGGAAGAAACTTGAAAAAAATGCCCAATAATGTGGCCTCCCAGATTCAATCCACAGCAGCCAACTAGCAACTTTTGGTGGAGGAAGGGAAAAAAATATCATTATGCTCTTGTGCACTGAGAGATCACTTGATGTTAAGTTTCAGGGCAATTAAAAAAAAAGGATTTAGCTGGGTGTAGTGGCTCATTCCTATAACCCTAACACTTTGAGATGCTGAGGTGGGTGGATTGCTTGAGCTCAGGAGTTTGAGACCAACCTGAGCAAGAGCCAGACTCCTTCTCTAAAAAAAACCTTGTCAGCTGTTGTAGCGGGGTCCCAGCTTTTCAGGAGGCTGAAGCAAGAGGATAGCCTGAGCCCAAGAGTTTGAGGTTGCTGGGAGGTATAACACTATGGCACTTTACTCAGGCTGACAGAGTGAGACTGTTTCCAAAAAAAGAAAGTAAAAAAAGATTTACTATTATAAAGCAACCCTGAGAAAGTATAAAATTATTATAGAATATTCTTATTCTGTACATATGTACAGAGAAGAGTACAAACGCAACATTTCACTTTTATAAGAAGATAATTATTATTCATGCTGAGGGGAAAAGAGGAGACAGAAGTTTTAAAGACTGGCTCAGGTAAGAAAAAAAATTATCAAGCCGGGGTGGTGTCTGTGCCTCAGGGAGGAGGGCACTGGTCCTATATACTGAGGGTGGAGGGTTTGAACCTGGCCCTGGCCAATAACTGCAACAACAAAAATAAATAAATGAAACAAAAAACATTTATCAAGCCAGAGACCACATACCTTCTAACATCCTATCCCAGGTCTCTGGACAGGATTCAGAGAGCTCTATTTGAATAAGATCTGGCCATATCCCCTCATTAAAAGAAAGGACTAGTGTAGCAGCCCAGAAGTTTGTAACTGCCCCCAGACTGGCTGGACACATAAAGGAAGGGTGTAAAGTTCTCCGGACTGACAAGTACTTGGGGGTGATGGGTGGTGGGAGTCCCTAAGCCTCGAGAATGGCATTTGGAGTTCAAAGCTGAAGACCTCATGAAATGGGCTTAAAACGGGGTAAAACGGCGACAATGTACTTTAAAATACCCTGTCCCCACCCCTGCACAGTCACCAGGACGGGTCGCTTTACCTGTCCCGTCAAGGTCTCCTGCAGGATGTTTTAAAGTTTCCAGCACTCCGAGCCTAGTTCCGCACTTACGACAAGAACCCCTGGGAGTGCAAGGCGATTTCAGGGACCCCTCAGCGTACACGGAGGAGAGGGGTGCCCAAGATGCCCCCAGAACAAGGATGACTAAAAGGTCCTACGCGGAGTCGCTGTGCCAGGCGCTCCCCCAGCTCCCGGCCCCCGACATCCCGGGCAGAGCTGGGCGCAGGAGGCGAGGCGCCCCCGGAGGAAGAGGGTGGGTGGCTGCAGCCCCTGCCCAGGGCCCCCATCTCCTCCTCCGAGCGGTGCAGCGCGGCCTCTGGGCAGCTGCGCACAGCTGGACGCGGCCCTCGGAGCCCCCGCTCTGCTCGGTCCCCTGGTCCCAGCGCCCCGGCCGCCCCTCGCCCGCGGTCCCTCCGAGGGGCAGGAGACTTGGCAACTTACGGGGACTGCGCTAGGGCGCCGAGAAGGCGGCGGGGGGGCAAGCGGCTGGAGCGAGTCGGGCGCCCGGGCTCGGGGAGGCTGGAGGAGCGGCGGCCGCCGACCTGGTCCGCGCGGGAAGACGAGCGCCGGACAGCGAGCTGCAGAAGGCGGGCTGGGCACGTGGGCGCCCCTCTGTGTAGCCGCCCGGGCCGGGGGCCGGGGGCGGGGCTTGTAGGGGCGGGGCTTCCTCCTCCCCGCCTCCCACCCGCGGCACCGTCCAATCCCAGAGGTGGGCGGTGTCCGGCCGCTGCGCCGCGGGTCTGTAGCCAGCCTGAGCGTGGGCGCCCCGGGGCGTGCGCTACCCCGGGATCTACCTTTGGGCGCCAGCCTGGGGAAGCCGCCTAGCAGCAGGCGAGGGAGAGTTCTTGATTTCCTTGGAGTCTCTAAAACAGAGTTCTTCGAAGTGGGGTTTTGATCCCACCTTAATTTTTCACTCTAGAAATTTGGAAATAATAAAATAATAAAATATAATAATCATCATTAATAGAGGCCCCGATTGGTATGCTTTTTCCTATAGAAGACTAAAGTTTATAAACAATGTGCAGTAACGTGAATAGGGAATTACGATTATTTAGGGGAGACTTTAGGAGAAAATGACATTCGCTCTTTCCAGGGGAGTGAGAGCAGAAGTTACACAACCAAGGTTTCTCATACTGTGCTATTGTTTACTTTAGGAATCCCTGATAAGATTAAAGTCACAATGTGAAACTCTGTTAATTTTAATCCAAAATGAAGCAAAACACTGGCAGTGAATTGAATAATAAGTGTATATTATTGTCTGCCAGAAGCCTCTACCTTATTTTCTTGATATTGGGCTAAACGTCCCTTTATCTGCTTATAACTCATAAGTTTGGCACAATGCCACAACAGAGCACATATATAGAATGGGATGTTCTAAATCGTTCCTAATTTCAAGACATGTTTTCCTGAGAGAATCTAAAAAATGGTGTGAAGCTTCACTCCAGAAAATGGTACTGGCACAAAATTTCAATTACTGTTTCCAGAGTTCAAGTACCTCATGAAGCCATCCATTGAGCCCGTTAAACAACTGAAGGTTTAAGTAACAACCGATTACGAAGGTATTATCTGATAGAGTAATAGAAACTCTATCCATGTTAAACAGATCACAAGGGAAATAAAGAATGTGGACTCCGGCAGCGCCTGTGGCTCAAAGGAGTAGGCGCTGGCCCCATATACCCCAGGCGCTGGGTTCAAACCCTCACCCAGCCAGAAACTGCAAGAATGTGGGCTCAATCTAAATTCCCCATCAATTCCAAAGCTCGGAGGCATTGTACAGTGGGTGAAGACTCAATACTCAGATGTTTCATCTGATTTCAGGGCAAGGGATCTGATGTAAATATTTTCCCTTTTTTTTTTTTTAACACAGATTCCTATTTTTAATCTTAAATGATTATTTCCCCATACATTTTTATTTAAACTCCCTGCATTTAAATCTGTGTTTAATCTGTGATTAGGTTGGAGAGCAATGATTGGGGATAAACAAATCTATCTGCCATTTAGAAACTGCCAATTTAGTCAGAATACCTCTTTGGTTTATCTAATCTGCTCATCTGAGCACTCCCCAAGACAAGAACACACTATGTCCACCTGCGTGAATAATTAACGCTATTTCATCTCTAAGCAAAAATGAGCAAATCCTTTCTAGCAACTTTTTAACAAGTTTGCTGAATATCTTGACGTACTACTCTTTAACTTAATATATTCCATTTTGTATTCAAAATTATTAACCCTCAACCCTGTATCACATCTCTGGTTGTTTCGTGACTTTTAAAATGTGTTTAGATGAGGAAGGCAGAAGATGGCCACAGATTTAGTATGACTCTCTAAGATGGACTATGAGAAGGGAGAATAGAATTTTTAGAAATAAAATGAAACAGGTTAAACTATTTTGACTTCATTTTAGTTTGCATTTCCTTTTGCTGCCTGGAATGGAATATCTTCGCCCTAGTTGAGTAATGTTTCACCCACCTCCTTGTACCTCACCCTCCCTGGCATACTTTTTTTTTTTTTTTTTTTTTTTTTGCAGTTTTTGCTGGGTCTGAGGTTTGAACCTGCCACTTCTGTTATATGGGGCTAGTGCCCTACTCCTTGAGCCACAGGCCCACCCACCCTTCCTGGCATACCGCAATCACTTTTCACTTCCATCTGTCAAGTTTCCTCTTCAGGAATGAAACAGAAAATCCAGCTTAGTCATTTTCAGCAGACACAAAAATGCAGGTCCCGAGTTGTTATCTTCCCAAGATTTCACAAACTTAGGGTGTGTGTCTGAACTCCTAAGGTTTTATGAAATTGCAGGGAATTTCAAGGGACTTTTGTAGTTGAATAAATTCCATACCCTACCTCCCACATTTGCCAATACAGCCCAAAGTAAATCTCATGTCCACAAACAAGGGATTTATTTTAACTGTCAAAACTGTATGAGTTGATTCTTATTAGTTCTAATTTGTGACTCTATTATCCCCAAGCTATTTCAGCAAAGACAAAGCTTAAATCCTTCCATTTCTTTTTTCAAATTGTTGGATCCTGGATACTGATGTTTCTACTATAATTGGTTAGGCTAGAAAAAGAGCAAGGATTGGACCAGAGATTAGGCCACTAGAGTTTCAAGGATTTTCAGGCCACTGCTGTTCTCCATTCCTCTCTCAAAAATGTGTAAAAAAAAAAAAAAAAAAAAAATTAAAGGCAACTTTCCAATGGACACATTCCGTATTTGCCCATTTCTTAAGGTAAGCAATAAAATACTAAAAAAAGGTCAGAAAAACTACAATAAGTCCTTGCAATGATAAGTTATCTTTTAAAATCATATTTTTCTGCTTATCTTTTTAAACTAAGACCAAATGATGGTTTCACAATGGTTTTTAGTCTCACACTGCTCTTCCTACAAACTTCCCTGCCTCCTGTCCCTTAGCTTCATTCTGGCTTTTCTTTACGTTGGCCATCGGTCAAGAATTGCCCAGGGCTCCACCCTCCCTGTGCTGGTCTCTGTTTCCTTCTGCCAGGATTTCTTCTGGGAATGTATCTGCTGGAAAAAATCAACTTTCTGAGTCCAAACATCTTCACTTAGCCTGTTGTTCTAAGGACTGAAAACCAGGAATTTAGAAGAGAGCTCAGCTAATGTAAATACTCTTTTTTTGCTTCAGCCTGACCAAGGTCCTAATGGCTCCAGTGATCTCTTTATAACCATGTCCAATTGACCTTTTTCAGTTCTCATGTGTTTCAAATTCTCTCCTACCTTCTATTCCTTTCTTTCTTGAAATTGTCTCTCTTGGTTTCCATGATCTCTTAGCTTTCCTCCTATGATCCTGATAATTCTTAATCCTGTTTGCTAACTCTTGCACTCTTAAGATTAAATTGTTGAATCATTCTTATCTTCATCAACCTGCACAGTCTTCATTGTTATCCATTTTTAAGACTCAACCAATGCAAAGGCATCAATCCCCAAAGCTACCGTCTAGGTCTCATCCCTCATCCTTGCTCTGAGTTGTGTCTCTGCTGAGATTATTGTACAATCACCTGAAACCGTAGAGTTGAAACCAAGTTTCATCTTTCTTAGCCTGGCATTTCTCTCCTACTTCCTCCCTACCAATCTCCCGGTATTTCAGATTTAAAATTTATTGTTTGTTTCTTTTGCTTGTTTATGTTCCATCAATGGCAAAGTTCTGCTGCTATTCTTCCATTTATTCTTTAATCACAGAAATACCCCTGTCTTTTAATTTCTGTGAATTCACCTCCTTAATCTTGATTCTCATTATGTTCAGATATGTTATTACAGTCTTCTGAAAAACTTATGGTATCTTCTGGTTGATAAGTTTAGCTTGTAGAATCAAACTAAAGTCCTTCCATAATATAAAGTCTCCATTATCTGAATTAGTACTTTTAAAAATTTTTTTTGGCCAGGGCTGGGTTTGAACTCACCACCTGTGGCATATGGGGCTGGCACCTTACTCCTTGAGCCACAGGCGCTGCCCGTTACATTTTTTTAATCTAGTATTTAGACCTGTATGGTAGCCTCTAGCCACACATGGTTCTTAAGCACTTGAGATGTGGCTAGTCCAAATTGAGAAGGGCTAAAGTATACATATATATATATATATAAAAAAAAAAACCTCTGGATTTCAAAGACTTAGTACAATCAAAATCATGTAAAAATACCCCATTATAATTTCTTCAAGTGATTACATGTTGAAATAATGCTTTGGATATATTGGACAAGTAATATATATAATTATAATTAATCTCACCTATTTCTTTTTACTTTTTGTCAATGTAACAGCTAGAAAAATTACAAATGTGGCTCATCTTATGTTTTTATTAGACAGTGCTGACTTAAGACAATAAAAAAAGTCCATTCTTGGTTAGACACTATGTAACAGATGAGAACAAATTAAAAACAAACAAATAAACAAGAGTAATCCTGCTTCAGCCCACCCTTCACAACCCAGCTAGGGAGGTAAGATATAGAAAATCAGTTATTGTTACAACCAGTTAACAAACACCAAAAGAAGAAAACGAGCCCTGTGGGAGCTTAAAGGAGAGAGGCAGTGTAGAAGGCCTTTATGAAGAGGTGGAATTTCAAAAGACCCTGGATGAGGGTGAATACAGAGGCTCATGCCTATAATCCCAGCTATCTAAGAAGGGTGGAAGGATCCCTCGAGTCGGATGTCCAAGACCTCTTTGGACAACACAGTGAGACTTACCTCATCTCTACGAAAAAGAAAAAATAGCTAGGCATTATGGCCCATGACTAGTCCCACGTACTAGGGAGGCTGAGGTGGGAGGATCACTTGAACCCAAGAGTTTAAGACTGCAATGACCTGTGATCACAGCACTGCATTCCAGCCTGGGCAATAGGGTGAAACCCTATCTCCAACAAAATTAAAACAAAATTCTGGAAGCATAGATAGAATTTTTTTCTGAAGTTGTGGGAGTAGAAAGGTATTCTGGACAGAGGAAATGGGACAGCCCTGAACAGGCCTGTGATACACTTTGGGATATGAGGTGTAGACCAAATGTATCAGGTGACAAATGGGTCTCTCCATGTCCCATGCCTCTGCGCGTTCAGTCACCCCCAGAATGGGTTCTCTGCCTCATTGCTTTCTTCCAGGCTTAGCCCCACTCAGGACCTGAAGCTAAAGTTATAGCTTCAGGTGTTATAAAGGTGCACTTATGTTACCAGCCAGATCTTTGCCCTGCTTCTATCCAAGTCTCAAGAGTGTGTTCCAAGCCTCTCTTCCCATCACTGCATGGTGCTTGCTCTGAGGAAACATTATCCCCAAACGGATAGACCTTTTGAATGGAGAGACCAACCCACATAAAGAACAGAACTCAGTTTATTTAAATTACCACTCCCTTGCTCCACCAACCATTCTGATTTTCCCAGGACTGACCTATCTTTCAGGCATATCCCAGCAAACACCTCAGTCCTCGGGAAACTGAGCTGCTCTACCTCACTTACTGTCGTGTTTCAAACTCTGATTTTGTTTTTTCCTTTTTAGAGACTGGCCTCTTGCTAATTTGATATCTATGACAAAATGACAGAGGCTATGTAATTATGTTAGAAAGGAATGTGTTTTCTTTCTCGGGCCAACTCAGCACTGGCCTGACAAGCTTTTTCTCTTAGATTTAACTTCATGATATCCTAAGGAGGTGAAAACACTTCAGGTTAAAGTTGTTCATTTTCCATTTTGAAAACGTCACTGAGTGCCTTCAGGAAGAAGGGTGTCACACACTCAAAAAAAGAATAAAAAGGATATTTCCCTTCTCAAACATGGAGATAGAAGTCCTACCTTCAAGTAGGCCTGCCTCTTCATTGGCACCTACTCAACTCCCTGTCACTCCTGGGACCCCCTCCTGGTGTCTTTGAGGCCATCACCCTCTTCTAAGTCCCATGCTTACTCTCAAGGATGTTGGCGAAGGTGCAGCCTTAAAATGAAATGAAACCACCTGCATGAGAAATTTGAAAACACAAGTTCAATTCCAAGTTCTGGCAATAAAGTTATAAGACTAAGAAGCCTGTAAAGGCCCAAGGCATGAAGCCCTAATGGTGAATGGACAGGCAGTGGGATTGAACTAGTTCTAGCACTTTGAAGATACTGAACTAGAACCTTTACAGACCACGCCATCTACACCATGTATTAGTAAAGCTAGCCAGAGTGGAATCACTCACCCAAAGTTCTAGTTCAAGTCTGCAAAAATAACTAAATTCCAATTTCCTGATAGGAACAACTTCTAACACAGTGTTGTGAATTCCAGTTTGCAAAATTTTGGCCTCAAAATATAGCAGTTCTTTCTTAGCTGCAGGGGGTACATTCCAAGATGCCCATTGGCAGCTAAAACATGGATAGTACAAAATCCTACATATACTATGTTTTTTCTATACCTAGATCCTTATCATTAAGTTTAACGTTTAAATTAGACACAGCAAGACATTAGCAATAACAATAAGGTAGAATGATTATAGCTATATATTGTAATAAAAGTTATGTGAATGTGATGACTCTCTCTCTCAATATCTTATGTTAATTAAAAATAACCAACCATGCTTTACCGTGGGGAACTGAAACCTCAAAAGGCAAAACTGAGGATATGGGCAGACAGACTGCAGAACTCTCGTGGAAAACCAGGTGCTACTGCCTGGCATCCTCTGAGGCTTCTCTGTAGCCTCTTCAGAAACTTAAATTCCTTGAGATCAAACAAATGAAAAGTAAAATTGGTGGTAGGAGAAGGGGAGGTGGACTGTTTTTTTCTTGCTCAGCATGACTTTGAATTCTTTACTTGTCCGGTTGAGGCTTTCAGCATCTGTCCTTCAAAAGACCCTGAGAGTCAAGACTCTGTCCTCACGTACTGAGGAGGGTGCTGAGGGCTTCAGAGAGAATGTGTGTAAAATTCCCACCTGTTTCATATTTGGATTGGCATGAACTAATGCCCTTTAGCAAATTAAGAAGTCTTTCTTTTTCCTCTTGTGACCCAGACAAGAAGGCAGAATCTGTTTTAATGTGGAGTAGTCTGCTACACCAGCTTCTTTGTAACACCCAGGGCTAGCTTAGTCAGGAGGGGAAGGTGTGGGATTCTTCCTCAGTTAGACCCAGAAGAACCCAAGCTGCTGGCTCTGATGTGGTTTGTTTTCTAGTCTCAATTATCAATTGAACCACGCCGTGCATTTTCTCCTGCTGCTGTTGCAGAAACCTGCCCTTTTGTCTTACCTGGAGCTATGATTGGGATCTGGTTTGGTTTAGGCAAAACTCATGCTGACATTTGATTCCCAGTGTGGCGGTGTTGGGAGGTGGCATCTAGCGGGAGGTGTTTGGGTCTCTCAGGGATAGATTAGCCCTCACATAGGGGTGAGTAAGTTCTCAGTCTTGTGGGAATGGATCAGTTTCTGAGAGAGCAAGAGAAGGTTGTTAAAAAGATCTGGCTTCCAGGGTTTCTCTCACTTCCTCGCCTGGTCTCCATGTGGTCTCCTTGCACAGGGCCTTCCCCTTACTTAGGCTTTCTACCTGGAGTAGAAGCAGCATGAGGCCCTCACCAGATGCAGCTGCTGCCCAGTAATGAACTTCCCAGCCACCTGAGTCATATAAATCTCTTTTTTTGTCTTTTTTTTATTAAGTCAAATATACATAGATCATGAATACATTCATGCATATGTGGGGTACAATGTACATACGTACTTTTTTTATATACAATCTGACATGGTTATATCAAACATAAATCCCTTTTCTGAATTACCTGTTCTTGATCAGGCGCAATGGCTCCCACCTGTAATCCTAGCATTCTGGGAGTCCAAGGCAGGAGAATTACTTTTGATCAGGAGTTTGAGACCAGCCTGAGCAAGAGCAAGATCCTGTCTCTATTAAAAATAGAAAAACTGGCTCGGCGCCTATAGCTCAACCGGCTAAGGCGCCAGCCACGTACACCTAAGGTGGCGGGTT
>NW_003852516.1:593102-632236 GCF_000181295.1 Otolemur garnettii
AAAAAAAAAAAAAAAAAAATAGAAAAACTAGCTGGGCATTGTGGTGGGCACCTGTAGTCCCAGCTACTTGGGAGGCTGAGGCAGGAGGATCCCTTGAGTGCAAGAGTTTGAGGTTACCATGAACTATAACGCCACCGCACTCAACCCCAGGGCAACAGAGTGAGACTCTCTCTCAAAACAAAAGCAAAATTACCTGGTCTTAGGTATTCTGTTGCAGTAACACGAAACAGAACCAAGGCACTTAGAAATGGAGACAGAGAGACTCTTCCAGCCAGGTTGAACCTGAGTAGGATCCTGACCTCACCTGGAAGGCATTCCAGATCTGCCACAGTTTTCATTTTTATCTTTCCTACAATTCAAATCTGGGGAAGACAATAAGAAATTAAAAGATACACTTGCATATGGAAGTGAAGTAAAAAACACAAATTAATCCTACCGGCTGCTAACTTAACATATGATTTTGAGCAAAAAGTCCCTCAATTCCATTTTTTTAAGTTTTCTTTTCACCCGGTCAAATGAGAATAATAGTACTTCCCCAGAAGATTGTGAGGAGAAACACACGTAAGTGAAAACACCATGAACAAGTTAAATCACTAACTAGCTAAGATGTGACTCTTGCATTACCTTTATCAGCCTAAAATTCAGTTCCAAGTACCTTTTAAAGTTAAAAATCTAACCCTTAATTTTCAGGTCAGTGGCATTATCTTGAACATTCCATTAAAACAAATAAAGTAAGCCTTAAAAAAACTGACCCCTTTAAATCACGTTGCTCAGGCCAGGCAGACCGTCAGCGGCAGTTTCAACCATGGGGCCACCTCCATGCGTCAGCAGCAGTGATTGCCAGAGTGTGACCCGTGACCGCCAGACGGCCAAAAGGATTTAGCCTGTTGCTCAGGCCGCCTCCTGCTCTGCTGGCCCGCTGTCTGCCTTCTTCCCAGCATACCTGCAGTTCAAGGGATCTCAGGGCAAAAAATAACTGGGGGAAGAAAAATAGGAGAGGAAAGAAAAACCTTCAAATTGCAGCATTTTAATTTTAAGTGCACAGCCTATGTAAGTATATAATCCTTAAAAACACATACAAAAATATGTTCCGATTTATTATTCAATGCATTTATTTATGTATGGGTCTTGGGAAAGTTTACCGGGCTCCCTGTTCTAATGAAGAAGTTACCTCTGCATTAGAAGCCAGGCAGGTAACCCCCAAATTTGAATCTAGTTGAGTACCAGACTATAGTGAGGTATTATTGGGTGAGACACTATAAAATGGAGAAAGCACTAGGAATACAAAATACTTTAAAAACTGAGCCACATGAGTAATACCCAATGCAACTGAATTAGGCCCTGGAGTTGTAAAATTTCAACACCTGCCCTAAAGTTTACTCATATACTTATGTGATCAATGGAAATTGCTTATTAAAATTATTTTTTAAACCCCGCCCCCAAACTGACTTGTTCATTCACTATAAGCCTAGTGGGTGTTTAATTTCCTGTAATATTCTTATGGGGTGTTCCCTTTCAAGGCTCTGTTTTATTTGTACATTTTTATTTTTTTTGAATTATTTTTTATTAAATCATAACTTTGTACATTGATGCATTTATGGGGTTCAGGGTACTGCTTCAATATACAATGTGAAATGTTTACATTGAATTAAGTAACACATCCATCACGATTATATCACTTCTTAGATTTTTAAATAAATACAAAGCTTAGCATATATTTCTTCCAAAAAATTTCATAAGCATATTTCCCATGAGAAACTCTACTTGTTTGTGTGGGAAATTATACAAAGGAGTTTATTAGCAATAAGATTGTGCCCGATCATCAGAATTGCAAGGTAATCTTTTTTAACTGAGTGCATATTCTAATCCTCCTGTATGAAATATGTGAATAAAATCTTTGAAGTATTGTTCAGGAGGCAATCATGACGGAATTGAACCTGACAGTGCCCCTTTATCCAGTTCCAACGTGCTCAGACTTTGAGGCGCATATAGAACCATAGAGAATAGTGGTTTAAAACATGATTCGAAGAGTACATTCCAGCATGAGATAAAGCAACTCAAGGCAATGAAAACGGCATCGAGTAAAGTCCACATCCACATCGAACATTTCCTTTCTGTGTTTGGGGGCAGGGCGGCACTTCATTTTGATGACCCATTTCACACAATTTTATAATTAAAGACATTTTGGCACTTGTACCATTTTACAAATGCATCTTGTAGACCCGTAAATTCTGGCCAGTTGTGCCTTGAATAACCATGGTAGGTGCCACAGATGGGAATCACAATTTGGCACGCACCCCTTGGCTTAGGCAGAATACAACTTATGCAGTTTTATAGGCCACTTGTTGAGAACTCGAGGGTTAAATAAGCTTTTCCACATAGGGAAGATTGTGAAAGAATAGACATTTGTCCTTGTAAGCACTCAAATTTAAAAGGACTATATGTATGCATATATTTGTGAATAAGTGTTTAACATGGACTAAAATTAACGTCCAATTTCCTGGCCTCTCAAAGTGGGCAGAACAAAATTTTCTTTCTTTTTTTTTTTTTTTTTGAGACAGAGCTTCAAGCTGTCCCCCTGTGTAGAGTGCTGTCACATCACAGCTCACAGCAACCTCCAACTCCTGGGCTCAAGCGAGTCACCTGCCTCCACCTCCCAAGTAACTGGGACCATAGGTGCCTGCACACAACGCCCGAGCTCATAGTCATGAACCAAAGATGTAAGAAAATTTTGTTTCTTGTATCTTTGGTTCACGACTATGAGCAGCACATAAGCAATTAGAACACTGGTTTGTAATATGTTACCCCAGTGGCATACTATAATAGTGTTTTTAAAATGCAGTTAACATAGGCCTGGTGTGGTGACTTACGCCTGTAATCCTAGTACTCTGGGAGGGTGAGGCAGGCAAACTGCCTGAGCTCAAGAGTTCAAGACCAGCCTGAGCAAGAGTAAGACCTCGTCTCTTAAAATAGCCGGGCATTGTGGCGGGCACCTGTAGTCCCAGCTACTTGGGAGACTGAGGCAAGAAAATCGCTTGAGCCTAAGACTTTGAAGTTGCTATGAGCTCTTGCACCACAGTACTCAACCCCAGGGCAACTGAGTGAGATTCTGCCTCAAAAAAAGAAAAAAATGTTGTTAACATGCTTTTTAAAGGAAAAATAATTCTTCAGGATCTTGCCTTAGTCTGAGTTCTCCCAGAGACACTAAAACAAGGGTTTAAGTGCAAGAAGTTGGAAGGAATAAGAAAGCCGGAAATAGAGACGGCAAAGGAAGCAGATAAAAGGTGTGTTATCAAGAAAAGTCTTACATGGACAACTGGAGCTCAGTCCTTCTCGGAAACTTTGGGAAATGGTGTACATCATGTGCTTCTGAATTGTCTCACTGACTGGAGAGAACAGTGAGATATTTATATACCAATTCCATCAGCTTTGGTTCAGAGCTACTCCTGGGAGGTGCTAACGCTTCCAGAACATGGGCAAGGATGCTTTAGTGGACAGAGGAAGCTCCAGCAAAGGGTTCCCAAACAGTTTTCCCTGCCCACATTGTGTAATTTTTGCTTTGTAATAGGAAACGTGTGTCTTCATTACTCAGAACTACCTTTTTGTTTAGTGGTTAACTGGCATATGAAGAGGAAAATACAAAGAGAGAAGCTGTAACTTCAGAGTTTTGGTACCTTTGTTCTATCCCCTTCTAGAAGGGTTACTCTCCGTCCCAAGAACTGGAATCTCTTGCCCAACATGGCCAAAGCTTGTTGGGTTGGGAAGCACAAGTTCTCCGAGTGGTCACCAAGCACACGCATTTTAAACACAAACACTGGGGTGGGCTAACTTGCTAAATTAAATTAAAATGGGACATGATGGGGACCACAACCTCTGCTTCTTACCATTCTGCCCAAGATATGATTTGTTCTCATGACTTGGGGGAATATTTCCAGGGGGCTCCCATTTGGCTCTTCTTACTACACAGGCCAGGGACTAGAGTGAGGTTTTCCAGCTATAAATACAGCTTTTTTATGATCATGTACTTGGGCAACAGAGGAATTTCTACTTCGTGGGTGTACAGAACCACAGTACCTACTATAAAATGGACTTGGGCCAGGACTTCATTTATCATCTAGCCACTGTGTACCCCACTCTAAAAGGGGGCCCTGGTATTGCTTTAGGTCTATTGCCTAAGTGTCCTAAATTAAAAGCAAATAAAATTACCAACCAATAAAATTCAAATTAACATTAACTCAATATGAGATGATAGTTTGCTACAACTAAAATGCCGGTAAAAGAATGGGGATGATATTGACTGCTAAAACTAGTTTTTCACTCTGTCTTTCTTCCTTACATATGAAAACTCAACTTTCCCCATCATCTTTCTTTTCTTTTCTCAGAGGTGTAGGGCACTGGCCCCATATACCGGAGATGGTGGGTTCAAACCTGACCCCGGCCAAAAACCTGCAAAAAACAAAAAACAAACAAAAAAAACTAAAGAACTTTCATTATAAAGTGATCCATAAAATCATTTACCTTCACTTGGTTTGAACGTGTGCTTATATATTAAACCATTCTCTGTTTTTTTCTTCTTTAGCTCTAACAATAAAGGTATTATTTATTGTAAATAAATGTAAATGTAAACACTGGAAGGAAATTTAATAAAACCATACAAGTTTACCGTTTTTGTAGAAAACTTGTAGATTCCAGTGCTGTGCTGAAGTGATATAAATGATATAAACCTCAACAATATAAAAATATAACATGTATAAAAGTTTATTTAGGGCAGTGCCTGTGGCTCAGTGAGTAGGGTGCCGGCCCCATATACCGAGGGTGGTGAGTTCAAATTTGGCCAGGCCAAACTGTAACAAAAAAATAGCTGGGCATTGTGGCAGGCGTCTGTGGTCCCAGCTACTGGGGAGGCTGAGGCAAGAGAATCACCTAAGCCCAAGAGCTGGAGGTTGCTGTGAACAGTGTGACACTGCTGGGGCACTCCACTGAGGGTGAGAAAGTGAGACTCTGTCTCAGAAAAAAAAAGTTTATTTAAAAAGATATAAATGTAAAATATAAAAATGAGGATATGGGGCTGTGGAAGTGCAAAAATGTAAGTGCAGTTGCTAATTTTACCATTTTCATTCTATTTTAAAGTTATCATTAGATATCTGAAGGTTATTTAAATATTAATAAATAATAATAAGATATTTAAATATTTCAAGATTAACATAATAATAGAAAGTTGAACATTACTTGAACCTCTTAAAGATTCTATTTTTTCTTAACTTTGAAGAAATTTGTAAAGAAACATTTTATAAGAAAGAAATATTAATCTCAAATTTATCATCTTTAGTTTTACATCAGTATCTTTTTCTTTGGTTGAATTAAAATTAAACTGAATACTGTTAATTATTAAATAACAGGTACATCATGGTCCCTGGTTTTTGAAATGTTTCCTCCCTCCCTTCCTTCCTTTTTTTTTTTTTTTTAACAAAGATAGATGGACGAAATTATATTTACTGTAGCTATTGCTATTTTGGCATAATGAAAATTTGGGGGAGATTTTTAATTTTCTTGTACTTTTTCTTGAATTTTTGTAATTAACATGTTTTTATAAAACAAAATCAGAGAAAGTCGGGAAAATATAGTGTAATAAAGCTTAATTTCCTTTTTTTTTTAGAGACAGAGTCTTACTTTATCACCCTCGGTAGAGTGCTGTGGTGTCACAGCTCACAGCAACCTCCAAGTCCTGGGCTTAGGCGATTCTCTTGCCTCAGCCTCCCAAGTAGATGGGACTACAGGCATCTGCCACAATGCCCGGCTATTAATTTCCATTTTTTTAAAAAATTATCTTACAGTCTTGGCACCTGTAGCTCTGTGAGTAGGGCACATACACTGAAGGCAATGGGTTCGAGTCTGGCCGGGGCCTGCTAAACAACAATGACAACTGCAACCAAAAAATAGCTGGGTGTTGTGGTGGGCACCTATAGCCCAGCTACTTGGGAGGCTGAGGCAGGAGAATTGCTTGAGCCTAAGAGTTTGGAGTTGCTGTGAGCTGTGATGATACAGCACTCTACTGAGGGTGACAAAGTGAGAGTATTTCTCAAAAAAAATTATTTTACAATGTTTCTATTGATCTAAAAGTCTAGATACATACTTAAGCCAATTCACATAATAAACCAATCTGAATTCTAGAGGTCAACTGTTCCAGGTATAGTAATAGTGTGTGTGTGTGTGTGTGTGTGTGTGTGTGTGTGCACTGTGTGTGGATGTTTTTATTAATTGAGATGTTTCTCTTTTCACCCTAAAGAGAGGAATGAGGCTCTTTATTATTACTTCCCTTTGATGGGTAAAACCTATCACTCCTCTGTGGTTAAACCCATGGTTTAGGTCCCTGAGATTTCAGGTTATAATTAGTGCTTTGACAAGCAAGAGCCAATGAGACCATGTGACGGGGTGATTATATTAGAAGACACAGGAAACTAAGAAGTTAATCCCTCATAGTTCTTGAAATGGAACTGGAAGAAAATCAAAACTATAGAAAGAAAGAAGAAACTTTTGGAGAGAACATGACCTAAAACCTCAGAAACGAATGTTCTCTCTCCCATGGAACATTAACAGCCTCTGGAGTTTAATGTCCTGACTCACTCTTTGCTAATAAATAGGCAACAAGGAGCAAGAATCTTTTGACTCACCAGCACCTAGAAAGTGTGTATAACTAAAACATTGCTCCACTCAGAATCTAATGCTTATCTCAGCTACAACAGCAAGTCCAGCCCTTGGATCAACCGACCACATTTAGGTCAGATTTAACCATGAAAGTTCACGTGGCAGAACTTACTGAGATTCATGTCTATTAGAAAGGCCATGTGCCTCGATTTCCAGGTGATGCAGTCATACCAGGGTAGCAGCAGGATAGTAAGTGGGCTTTTCCTTGTTGTCTTATGATACAAGTCTGAGGGGAAAAGGGGCTGAGTGTCCCACATTCTAAATTCAGAGACCCCAGCAGTTAGGCCTAGCACCTCTCGACTGGTGATTAAAGGTCTGGGTAAGAGATGTGGGCTTTGGGAGAACATGGCATTCATGGAAAGAAGTTATTTCCATCCTTCTATAAAGCCAGGGATAGAGGTGCCTCCAAGAAAATAACTTCTATGGATTGGAAGAAGAAATTAGCTTTAATTTTGCTGTTTGACCTCAATCTGGTCAACAGATTTGATGACCTGAATGGTTATTGGCAAAAGAGAATAAAAAAGGGCTATTAGTGTGGGTCTGCCATGCTCTGCAGGGGCTAATATTCTGCCCTAATTCTTGCTGAGTTCTTGGTTTGAGAGGAGTATAGTAGTTGGACCTACCAGTGCCCAAGAACCAAACAAATGGCCCCAGAGGGGTTGTGGTCAGAACTGTGGCACTACAGGGGCAAAGATGAAGACCCATCAGAGCAATGTGATACAATGTTACCAGCTGGCTGGAAGTTGTGACCAACTCTTCCAAGGGCGACAGATGGCTAACAGAGGTGCTCCAGAGTGACCGCTCCTCAGCCAGTCACACCACAAAAAATGAGGTGGAAGAGTGCTTGAAGTCATCCAGAGGAAAGGACGGTCACCTTGCAGAGTCTAATAGTGAGACATCTGTCTGTCCCTGAGAGATCATAAAACTACTTTGTGAAAGCTTTGGACAGTTTCTTAAAACATTGGCAGTTGCTTCCAAGTTTTAGTAACTGTGAATAAAACTCTGACACAACCAACTCCAGACCCAGTCCCACATGGCTTCACGTGTAAATTCTGTCAAGCATTTTAGATGCCAACAATATTAATGCTATACAATTTTTTGGAAAAATTTGGGAGAGAAGAAAACACTGTCCAATTCCTCTATCAGGTCTACATTAACTTGTACTGAAAAAAGAAAGTAAGTACAAGTCAATAAATAACCTCCCAATTCATACCTTTCTGAGACAGAGTCTCACTATGTCCCTCTGGGTAGAGTGCTGTGGCATCAGAGCTCACCGCAACCTCAAACTCTTTGGGTTTCACCAATTCTCTTGCCTCAGCCTCTCAAGTAGCTGGGACTATTTTTCGTTGCAGTTGTCAATGTTGTTTAGCAGGCCTGGGCTGGGTTTGAACCCGGCAGCCTTGGTGTATGTGGCCAGTGCCCTAACCACTGAGCTATGGGCACCGAGCCTAGACCCACAAATCTTGAACAAAATACCAGTTAATCAAATCCAGGACTATATAAAAAGGAAAATGCATCATGGCAAAGTGTGATTTATCCCAGGAAGGAAAGGTAGCTTTAAGTTTGAAAATCAATCAGTATAATTCACCATATGGACAAAATCCGAGAGTAAAACCATATGGCGATTTCAATAGATGCAGTAAAGCGTTTGATAAAATTTAAGATCCTTTCATGACAGAAACTCTCAGCAAACAACAAGATGAAGGGAAGTTCTTCAACTAATAAAGGGCATCTACAAAAAACACACAGTCAGTCATGCTTAAAGGCGAAAGAGTGAATGTTTTAGTCCCAAGATCAAGTACAAAACAAGTATGTCCACTCTCACCACTTCTCTTTCTCATTGGAAGGAGGCAAAAAAGACAAATAAAGGAACACAAATTGGGGGAAAAAAGAAGAAAAAGTATCTAAACAAATTTTAAGATTGCAGTGATAAGAAACCCATGACTGACAGACTTTTACTGTCTTCATTATACCATTTTTTATAAAAATATACCTCTAATTTTTTTCAAGTCAAACAGCTCATCTGAATTTGATGATGGATACAATGAACATTTAACCCTACATTCCCACTCAGACCCCTTTCAGGTAGTTTAAAGTAAAATACATCCATCATCATAAACCAAGGCTACCTAAGACCAGATGTCCCTGTGGAGAAGTCCTGTCCACTGCTTAACCACAGGCTTTTTCTTATGTTTGGTTATATATTGCGATGAGCCAAACAGCAAGTCAATATAGAATTACTTCCCAGAGACATTATCTATGGGAAAATGTTCCTCGAGGAATATTCAGAATACAGAACAACCAGGCCAATAAATAAAAAGCATCGATATTCATGATGGTGCTTTCATTTGGGAGCAACACAATACACCAGTGAACCGCAACTCTTATTTTTTGCTGCCTAAATTTAACTTGCACTTACTCTTTTTTCCTAAATATTGTGTTTTAGCTATGAGTACATCCAAAACTGCTCTCTGCAGAACATTGGGGTTACAGGCACTATTTTTTTTTTTTACAAACTAATTATGATAGTTAAATTTTCCAGTTTCTTTATAAAAATGGGAATATGAAATGAAAGGGTATATATTCTGACTTGATAGCACAAAGTGTAAGTATAAGATACTGACTTTTGGGGTGACACTTCAAAAAGCAAAGACAGAGTGGAAGAGAGCTCAGCCCTGCTCCTCTTCTAAGCAGCCTTTCAAAGCCTAGTAATGTGTAGCTCTCACTGGATTGCTGGGCACCGGCCCTTCCCATCTTTCTCAGATTCCTTTTATAGAGTTGATGACTAATAATTGAAAAGTTTTACGAGACAAGTACTATTCCAAAATAAGAGCACATACAATTAGCTGGCAAAGTATCTTTTTTCTTTTTTTTCCTTTTTCCCAATCCAGTGATCTGGTTTGGGACCCCGTGACTTCGATTACAGATTAATATAAGGTAGGTTTTCTCTAAAGTACTAATTAAAACTCTTTTGCTATTCTCCCTGGCTTCAAAGTTTGAATTCTCTTTGGACTTTGCAACACATGACATTCTATTTTCCTCTGAGCTGATTTGCAAAACACATATTTGCTGATGATCTTAAATTGTTGACAATATTATGAAACTAATTTTTAGCTATCATAAGCTATAACCCAATTGTAGCCTAAGAATATGGGAAAGGGGAGAGGGAGGGGAGGGGAGGGCGGAGGCTGGGTGGAGGGAGGGTGATTGCTGGGATCACACCTATGATTTATCCTATAAGGGTACATGTGAGTCTCTCTAAATGTGGTTTATAAATGTCTTAACACAACAACTATGAGAATGACATGAAGGCTATGTTGGCCAATTCTATGAAAGTATTTCAAATTGTATATGGAAACAACACACTGTACCCCATGAAAGTATCAATGTATACAACTATGATTTAATAAAAAAAAATTGATGACAATAAATGGTTCCTAGGTTTAAATTTTTTATCCAGTGAGAATCAATCTTTGTTCACAGTGAAAGGTGGAGATCCAATTTCAGTCTTATATGGGTCGCCAGAATCCAATGTACTCAATACTATTTTGAAACCAATATATAATTACCCACACTTCCATACCAATGATAAAACACAACTAGAGTCCAGAAAGAAGGAGGGATGAGGAAGGAGAGGGGAGGGGAAAGGAGAAGCTGGGAGGAGGGAGGGAATTTTATGGGACCTCACCTAATGTGCACAATGCAAGGGTACATGGCAAATATATTAAGAATAGAGTATAAATGTCTTAGCACAACAAATAAATAAGGGAGGTGAAGGTTATGCTAACCAGTTTGATGTAAGCATTCCAAATTGTATATCAAATTAGCACATTGTATCCCATAAATGCATTAATGTACACAGTTACAATTTAATAAAAAACAGAAAGCAGGATGAGGAAAATGAAAAAAAAATTAAGAAACTCCCTAAGAAAATAAATAAACCATTCACATTTAAAAAAAAAAAAAAAAGGTTCTGGGCGGTGCCTGTGGCCCAGTGAGTAGGGCACTGGCCCCATATACTGAGGGTGGCGAGTTCAAACCCGGCCCCAGCCAAACTGCAACAAAAAATAGCTGGGCATTGTGGCAGGTGCCAGCTACTCGGGAAGCTGAGGCAGGAGAATCGCCTGAGCCCAGGAGTTAGAGGTTGCTATGAGCTGTGTGATGCCATGGCACTTTCCGAGGGTGATAAAGTGAGACTCTGTCTCTACCAAAAAAAAAAAAAGTTCCTAGGTTGAAAGGTGTACCAGCCTTCCTCACTTGCTGAATGATGAACACCTCTGTTAGTTGACTCAAAGAGAATAATATACAAAAATTTACTAACAGTTTATAATGCCTGCATGTCTTAAACATTTACATAAATAAAAGCATACACATGTTTTTCCAAAGAACAAGGGCAGATGCTATCGTCCAATCAGTCTGTTCTTACCTTCTGTGTTTTGTTTGCTTTGTAAGAGAATCTACAGCTAAACTTGCTTATAGGGTTTTGTATATCTTCTCTATTTTCTATAAAGCACATATAAGTAAGACTAGCACTAACTCTGGAGCGAGGAGATTAAACTTTTATATTGGAACAAGACGGTAGAAGAGGAATCCTTTGGGTCTACTTCCCAACACGAATCCAACTTAGCAACCACATACCAGCAAGAATACTCCAGTGAATATCCCAGAACTTGGGAATGTGGCTGAGAAACCCCTTGGATTGTATAACAGAGGTCGGCAGTATGTAAGGGTAAGAGCAGTGATTTCACCTTGACTGTCTGCCTTTCCTCCAAGCCGGGACAGTGCCACGTACCGTGGATCTCCCAGGACCCATGGTCTTCACAGAGGTGAAGCTTCAGCTTCCCCACCATTCTCAGATGCTTCACAGGATGCCCTCTCTTGTCTTGCCCCATGGGAAACATCTAGGGAACCCGTGGTGCTAGACCACTGAGGATTAGTTAGAAACAAAGAACAGGATGAGGATCACAGCAACCAGCTTAGAGATTTTGGTGGTCACTCTAAATTCCGGCCAGAGAAGATACACCCCAAGAAAGGGTTGCCAACGGCATCACTTTGCAGGAAGCATGGTTAACAGGTCACCCAGGTTTGAATCCCTCACCCGCTTCACACCCAGTCCCAGTGCTCTCCTTGAAACTTCACCAGGTTATGAGATAGAGGCAGGTTGGCAATTATCTGCAGAGAGAGCATCTGCCCCTGGCTGGTGCCCACTGGTGAGGTTTGACCAAGCCAAGCTCTGGTGACCTCATTAATCTTTCCTCAGATTGGAAATCAGGATCAGAGTCCTGAATAACCGCTGAGGGAGCATCTGACCCCACCCAAGCCCAGGCCCACGTGGCTAATATACCAAGGCTCAGGGCTCTGCTGAAAGCTAACCCAGGAGAACAGGCCAGGCCATGTCTGTGCTTATGCGTGGAGGATTAGCCTTTAGCCCACCACGAATGGTTAAGTAGCAATCCCAGAGACCTTGCCCAACCTTGGAGACCAGCATGAAGCCCTGCCCAACTACAGATTCCAAGCTGCAGTACTGGCCAGCCAGGAAAGACAACTAACAACACTGCCCAAGCAAAGGTGATCGCAGACCGAGCCAGCAGCTTTCTGCCTTTCTGCAGAGTTCAGCCAATGGTCTTGCCTGACCACAAAGCTCAGATGAGCAGGTCACACCACATCACGGAGCAGGCCCACTCAACTCCAGGACATAATTAACAGCCTGGCCCAGCCAGAGAATACAACAGCAGGGTCTATTTGCTTGAAGTTGCCAACAATTGGCCCAACCAGAAATCCCAGGCCAGCCATGTATGGTGGGATCCACCTGTAGTTCCAGCTACTGGGGGCGGGGGGGGGGAGGCTGAGGTAGGAGGATTGCTTAAATCCAGGAGGTCAAGGACGCAGTGACTGTGGTTGTGCTACCACACTCCAACCTGGGTAACAGATCAAGACCCTGTCTCTAAAAATAAAAATAGAAGTCCCAGGCTAGATTAAATAGTGAATAATCCCAGCAAAATTTGGAAGAGGTGGCCATTTCCTCAAGGCAGCAATTCAAGACATAAAGATTGTGGGAAAAGATATCATCAAAAGAAACCAAGAAAGCTCAAATGATGAGATCTATGAAATGGCTGACAGATGATTCAGAATCATCCTGTTAAGGAAGGTCAGAGAACTATGAGAAAATAGGGGTAGAAAATGGAATAAAACTTGAAAGGGAATTTATGGAGAATATGAGAAATCTGACAAACAAATAGCACCAACTTAAAAAGCAGAAACTCTAGAGATAAAGAATACAGTAGCAGAACTAAAAAAAAAAAAAGAATCAATAAAAAGCTTCAGTGGCAGACCTGATCAAGCAGAAGAAAGTCAGCGAACTTGAAGACAGGACATTGGAAATTTTCTAGAGGAGCTAAAGGAAAAAAAATAGAAAGAATGAAGAAGGCCTGGGAGGATTACAGAACACCCCTAAAAGAACCAGCCTATGTAAAGTAGGAATTCTTGAAGGAGAGGAGAAATAACGCAGCAGGTGCCCTGTGGGTCAAGGTTGAAGCAGCTGGCAGGCTAAGTCTAGGATTTCAATACTTAGGACAAGTTGTCCTTAACCTTGTGTTGTCAGAGATGTTAGTGGAAATGCAGGTGGAAAGACAGCAAAACAATGATTAAGCATTTGTGAAGATCATTTGTCAGGGGCACAAACTGTGTCCCGAGCCTGTAAAAAGACAAAAAGTAAAGTACATGGGGCACTTATTTTAAAAGACAAACTTTCTTTTCATTTGTAAAATAAAGCACACATTTTCAAAGACAAATTTTCTACCATTGCTTTATCTATCTCTAATATGCTACTTAGTTTTTCTCCTGAGGGATTAAAAGGAAGCTTCTGCCGTTTGAAGTGAAGTTACACAAAGGGGGCAAAAATTGAAACAAAACTTAGGGGCAAATAAAGTAAGAGTATGTTGTTTGATTGTTCTATCTGGCAGGCCTGTGATTAGTGATATCAGGGGGTGTGTGGAGGGGTGTGGAGGGGTGTGCCTGGTGAGCTGCAATCACAGCTTTCTATCCGGTGTTGACGCAGGTGTCAAAAACCAGCTGACAAGTTTGATGTGTTGGGCAATTCTTGGGATAACTTAGTTCAAGTTTCTGCTCTTAGGCAAACACCTATGTGAAAAACAGATGGTAAATGCCCGCTAGCTGGAACGGCCGGAGACTCATGGATTTTGCTTTATGTGCTATTTGCTGCATCCCTCCCTGCAGACAGTCAGGATGGGGTGGTACAGGATAGTATATATGTTCTTATTCAGAGACTCACCAGTGATAAATTCTCTGCTTTATACAGTTAACAGTGGTTTGATGCACTCCTGAAAATAAATGTTAGGCTAAGTGATGTCTTTATGGAAGAATATAAAAGGTAAACAACTTTCTTTAAATTAAATAAGGTGATAACCTGATTTTGTGAGAGCAAAGGGAATCCTATGGAATTCTGAAAGAAACTGACATATGGGCCACTTAAAAATTAAAACTTGTAATAAAGGAATAATGAATTGTTGGGGTTTTGAGGGGTGGTTTTTTTTTTTGCAATTTTTGGCCGGGCCTGGGTTTGAACCCACCACTTCCAGCATACGGGGCTGGTGCCCTACCCCTTTAAGCCATAGGCACGGCCTGGTTTTGAGGTTTTTTAAGAATAAATAAGTGTGATGCCTACAATGCTTTGAAAATTCTCTATTAATTGGATGACAATCAAGGTAATTACATTATGAGAATTTTCAAAGTATTGTTAAGTTTCACATTTATTCACAAAAAAACTGGAAAGCCCCAATAATTTATTATTCCTCTATCACAAAGAGACTTGGTGAGTTTCATTTCTCTCTGTTCTCCAAGAGCTTTAAACTGAAATGGTAATCAGTCCGGGCACAGTGGCTCATGCCTGCAATCCTAGCAATCTGGGAGGCCAAGGTAGGCTGATCACTTGAGCTCAGGAGTTTGAGACCACCCTGAGCAAGAGGTGAGGACACCCCCCCCCACTAAAAAATAAAAATGAAAAAAATGAGGCAAGAGGATCACTTGAGCCCAAGAGTTTGAGGTTGCTGTGAGCCATGACACCACGCCACTCTACTGACGGCGATAAAGTGAGACTCTGTTTTCAAAAAAAAAAAGTAATAAATAAATAAATAGAAATGGTAATAAATCAAATCAACATTTAGAAAAAAAGTCAGATACAAAACTCTATGGCAAACCTGGGGATAATATAGCAATATCCACATTCTTGAATCTCCTTTCAAATTTTCTACAAGTTGCTTTTATAGAAAATGTTTTTCTCTTACTGACTCACTTGCCCCTAAAGAAAGCAGACAGAGTCAACTTACCTTCCACTTAAATTAGTAAATATGAATATATGATTTTTTTTGTTTCATGTATTCAATAGAATATCATAAGCAATGCATTGGTCACCAAGAAACGCAGAATTTTAAAATAAAGTGTAGCCTCAAACAAACTTTAAAACAGGAAAAAGCAAAATTCAATATTGTGCCAAATTTTTTACTAGAATTAATTAGGGGACAAACTAAGATAATTTCAGTGGGTTTGGTTAAGAGATACGCCGTATCAAGCTTTTCCGAGAATGTGTTTTGACAACCGCTGTTCCACTTGAGCTTTAAGCTCATATGTAATAACAAAGAGAATGAAATCCGTATGTGTCTGATTCAGCTCATCAAAATGCACTGCTATAGGGAGCTCTTGAAGTTGGAGCAGCTTCTAAACCATATTTTACCCTTAGTAAACAGAACTCCTAGACAGAATCGGCTTATGTTTAACTATATAATGATTTTCAAGCTATCTGAGGAATTTCACTGTACTTGTAGGCCCTGACATGTATTTTTATGACGCCTCTTGAAAACGGGTAAACAATACAAAATGTTTAGTCAAATCTTGGTTGTTCTTTCTGGCCATTGCCTTCTGCCTCCATTGTTTTTCAAAAGAAACAGAAAGAATTAGGCTTGCAAAGAGAAATGCACTGACTCCTCAAGGACTATAATGCATGCTATTACTTTTCTCTCTAATTCTCCCGTGAACAATAATGCAAGTCAGCAGTGGACTGGAGTAACTCTCATTTCTAGCTCTTGGTCCGATTTTTTGGTTCAGGGTATTTTGGTCAGAGCTTGCTAACTGTCGGTAGTTACTCGGCTGGAATGTTAGCTCCCCGAAGGTATTGACTGTGTTCCTCAATGTTGCATTCTCACAGCTGGCACGACACCTGGCAGGTATTGTCACCCTGCCCGTTGTTCCTTGTTCCTCAGGAGAGTGCAAGCAGGTCCTACAATCAATTTATTTTAAGTAGGCATTGTTGGGGGTTAAATAGAAAAGTAATAGTAAATCTGATAGTGGGTTTTGCAGAAGATTTAAAGTATTTTCACCACTCAAGTCAGTATATCATCAAAAATTCTCCAGTCTTTCAAAACTGCTGTAGGTATTACAACCAAAATGGGCTTCAGGAGAGTTACCAAATGGAAATCACTGGACATTGTTACAGTGGCATAAATAACATTTCATGCTGCCCCCTGAAGGTGGCTTCTCCTGAGAGTTTCTAGGACTAGGGCTCTCTCTGTTGTTTCTTTTCTTTTCTTTTTGAAAGTTTATTTTTTAGAGACAGTCTTACTTTATTGCCCTCAGTAGAGTACTGTGACGTCACAGCTCACAGCAACTTCCAACTCCTGGGCTTAGTGATTCTCTTGCCTCAGCCTCCTGAGTAGCTAGGACTATAGGCGTCTGCCACAATGCCCGGCTATTTTTTTGTTGCAGTTTGGCCGGGGCCCGGTTTGAACCCACCACTCTTGGTATATGGGGCCAGTGCCCTACCCACTGAGCCACAGGTGCCACCCTCTCTGCTGTTTCTTAAGCTGCTCTGTTGAATTCAGCTTCAAGACAGTCAGCTGTCTCCTAGTATGTGGAGCATTTAAACAAGGTCTTCATCAAATATATATTTACCGGGTTGGTCTTTTTTCTTCAGTACACTTATTCAACAGGTAATCCCACAATTATTTTCCAGTCCCTTCTAAAGGAGATTTTTGTCATTGATTTTCTCCCAGCAGGGCTTAAGGTAGCAATAAGACATAGGAAAAAAAAACCAAGTATCTAAGGTTAGATACGCCTCCTTCTATTATCCCTTGACAGCCACACCAACACCTCCTCCTGCATCTCTAACCCTGCTTCCACAACTAATTAAGCTGCTTTCCATCTCTACAGTTACATTATTTCATGAATGTATATTGAGTTTGGCATTTTTCACCCTTCCTAATTTCCTTGAAGTTCATCCAAGTTGTTACCTGGGTTAATAGTTTTGAACTTTTATTGCTGAGTAGTTTTTCATGGTATTCATGTATCACGGTTTATTTAGCCATTCACTGAGTACAGGACATTTGGTTAATTTCCAGTTTGGGGCCAAGCTCAGCTGCAATCCTTTGGGAGGCCAAGGCTGAGGTGGGAGATCACTTGAGGTCAGGAATTTGAAACTCCTGGGCAATAGTGAGATTTGGTTTCTAAAAAATTAGCTGGGCATGGTGACATGTGCCTATATCCCAGCTACTCGGGAGGGAGGCTGAGCAGGAGATTCACCTGAGCCTAGGAGTTCTAGGTTGCAGTGAGTTATGACGATGCCACTGCACTCTAGCCGGGGCAACAGAGCAAGACCCTATCTTAGAAAAAACTCAAAATTTTCCAATTTGGGGCTATACTGAATAAAACCTCCATGGTCATTTATTGCATGAAGGTTTCTTCATGTAAATAAGCTTTCGTATCTCCAGGATGAATGTTGAAGCCTGCAATTGCTAGGTTGTAGAACAATTCTGTGCTTAATTTATAGAACACTGCAAACTGATTTCCAAAGTGGCTGTGACATTTCACGTTTCTACCAACAAACTATGAGTGATGCTGCTGTTCTGCATACTCACCAACATTTTGTGTTACCACTATTTTTTATGTTAGCCACTGGGAGAGTCGTGTAGTAATATCTTGTTATGGCTTTGATTTGCATTTCTCCACTGACTAATGATATTGAACGCCGTTTTGTGTGCTTCTTTGCTATCTGTATCTCTTCTTTTTCAAATGTCTATTCATGTCTTTTGTCTATTGCATTTTTTACGTGTGAATTTTGAGAATTCCTTTTTTTTTTTTAACATAAAATCTGTTGTGGTTTTTTCCATTTAAAAAAAAAAATCAGGTTAATATATGAGGGTACAGATAGGTTCCATTGTTTGCATTTGTTAGAGTCCGAGTTGGAGTTGTGCCCCTCACCCAGGAGGTGTGCCATGTACCCTTACATTGTACCCAGAATTCTTTTTTTTTTGCAGTTTTTGGCTAGGGCTGGGTTTGAACCCCCTGCCTCCCCTCTACTCCTTTGAGCCACAGGTACCGCCCACCCAGAATTCTTTATATAGACTAGTTACAAGTCCTTTGCTGGACGTGTGATTTGCAAACATTTTCTTCCAGTGGGTAATTTTTATTTTCATCTTTATAACAGGGTCATTGACAGAGTTCTTAATAATTCATCATTTTTCTTTAATAAATTACACTTTTTTTTTTTTTTTTTTACCTTTTTAACAGCAGTGACTTTAATATTGTATTCAGATCTCTCCATGAAAACAGCTCCAGTAACCCAGTTGTCAAAGCCAGGCTCACTGACCAGCAACCCGGAGGTCCTGGCCCCGCTCCACCACATCCAGGCCAGTAGCTCCCACTTATGGTGGAACGGACCTACTACTACCAGGATAAGCATCCCGCCACTTGCAATGAGTTACACTTTCACTGTCAAGGCTAAGAATGCTTTGGGTAGTCCTAGTTTTCAAAAGTGGTCTCCTATTTTTCTCTACAGGTTTATAGTTTTACATCTTGCATTTAACTCCACAATTCATATGGAGTTGACTGTTATATAAGGTCTTTCAGTTATAGATTTTTCCTCCATAAATGTCGAGTTGCTTCAGCATCATTTATTGAAAAGGCATTCTCTCCTCCATTGAATTGATTTTGATCCCTTGCAAAAAATAAGTTGGGTCCATATTTGTGTAGATCTATTTCTGCATTCCTATTCAGATCTACTGATCTGTG
Source organism: Otolemur garnettii (assembly GCF_000181295.1). Classification (NCBI taxonomy): domain Eukaryota; kingdom Metazoa; phylum Chordata; class Mammalia; order Primates; family Galagidae; genus Otolemur; species Otolemur garnettii. Next base: position 611,886 of record NW_003852516.1, read on the forward strand.
TGTTTATCTCTCCATCAGAGCCATAGTCTTGGTTCCTGTAGCTAGGTAGTAAGCCTTACCCTCAGGAAGAGTGGTTTCTCCCAATTTATTCTTCTTTCTCAGAATTCTTTAGGCTACTCTAGAGCTTTCCCTTTTCTATATAAATTTTAGAATAAGCTTGTCTATGTCTATAAAAATCCTTGCTAGATTTTGATGGGAATTATTGAATAAGAATGATAAGAGCTTTATTCCCACTGAGAATGCAATGAGATTCATTCACCATTATGTCTTATATTAGCTGTGGGGTGTGGGGAGTTTTTGTTTGTTTGTTTTTTGGCCAGGGCTGGGTTTGAACCTACCCCTGGCATATGGGGCTGGCACCCTACTCCTTGAGTCACAGGTGCCACCCAGTTTTGGGAGGTTTTTTTTTAGACAACATCTCACTCTGTTATTAGGATGCAGTAGTGTCACCCTAACTCACTGTAACCTTAAATTTCTGGGTTGAAGTTTGCTTCAGCTTCCCAGGTAGCTGGGACTACAGGCACGTGCCACCACACCTGGCTAATTTTTCTGTTTTTTTTGTAGAGACAGACCTTGCTGTTGCTCAGGCTGGCTGTGAACTCCTGGCCTCAAGCAATCCTTCCACCTCAGCCTCACAAAGTGCAGGGAGAACAGAGACCGAAGACTCCATTCTTGGCAAAGGAAAGCACTCCAGAAAAAAAGGAAAATTAAAAAGTAAGATGAATGAGTTGGAACAAAGAAAAGTCAGCTAGTTGACATTTAAGCTAGCCATTGCTAGCAAGCTGCCTGCCTTTTCCAAAATTCTAGCCTTTTGGGGATACAGCTTACAAACTCCCTGCTGGGTCTGTGAGCACTCTGAGGAGAATAATGGTCCTAGAAGAGTCTAGGACAAGACCTAGAAAGATAGATTAACTGGGTCATCTCCTGCCTAGTAAACAGGCAAAGCAGATGCCCATTGTGGGGATTTGCATTTGCCTGGGGCAGAGATCAAGGGAGTAGTAGCTCAAACCCTGAGATACGGGCAGAAAAGCTTATATCCCTTATTGCAGAGGAAGATCCTCTGTAGTGCTGATGGGAGGAAAATTCCTCCTCCCACTAATTCCTCAGAGGAGATTAATGCCAGTGGTGTTTCCCTCCACAGGGAACTAGCAGAGTTTAACACTTCTCTAGAAATCTGTGTGTGATCTCAAGTGGGGGGCTCTCCCAATACAAGGATCAGATTTCAGATTTCTCAAGGCCACCCTTAAGGTTAACAATAATAACAATAAGAGCTGATATGCTCAATCAGAGAAACTGCTGGCATCTTTGTTCCCTTCCTCATCCTACCCTCTGGACAAATAGACTCCAATAAAAGCAGAGTAGAGCAAACACTCTGGGCCGTTGCTGGAATCCCACAAACGGGCAATGGACCCCTGAATTCCCACCTTTAATTCTATTCTGTGTCTCATGTCTCTATCTTTGCTGTAGTTTCTAACTCTGTATTTCTTTAGTCTGTCGCTGCCAGTTCCACAGGTCTTAGCAGACCCTGTCCCTAGGGCGGAACCCCGACACAAAGTGGTAGTATTACAGCCACTGTACCTGTCTCCTTAGCTATAAGTTTTGTGTGGATACTCTTTATGTGTGAGGTTGAGGAAATTTTCTTCTATTACCAACCATTGTATGGAGGATTTTTTAAAAACCATAAGTTGGTGTTGAATATTTTTTTTGCATTTATTGATATAATTTTCCTTCTTTAGTCTGTTGATAGGGTGCATTACACTGACTATTGAATCAGTGTAATGGAAGAAATTCTACTTGGTCATGGTGTTTTATTCTTTTTAGACATGATTGAATTGCTAAAATTATATCAAGGATTTTTGCATTTGAGTTCTGGAGAGCTATTTACTGGTTTGTAGTTTTCTTTTTTGTGTTATGTCAGTCTGGTTTTGGTATCAGGGTAATAATGGACTCATAAAAGAAATTAAGAATTGTTCTTTCCTCTTTCTGGAAGAGAGTGTATAAAATTTGTGTTAATTATTTAAATGTTTGATAAAATTCTTTAGTGAAACTATCTAGGCTTGAAGAATTTTTTCTCAAGAGCTTTTCAAATGCAAATTCAATTTTTTTAACAGTTATAGAACTATTCAGATTATCTATTTTATCTTGATTGAATACTGGTAGTTCGTGGAGTATGGGAAGAGTGGGAAAAGAAAGTATTTGGGTGAAGCCAGTGTTACTATGATGGTAAGCAGACTATACCTGAAAGTCACCCCCACACAGAACACTCCCTAAAAGATCTTGTTGCTTTTTTTTCTATTAATAGGTCTTCCACAAACAGACTTCCTGAAGGATCTATTTTTTGTTTTTTGTTTTGTGTTTTCATTTTCAACAACACACGATTACTGCCTCAGTCTAGAGTGGGTACCTGTGGTAGTAGTTTATCAGTCTATGTGTGTAGTTTGGAAGTATCTGTTTTTATAATCATAATGTGTGCTGATATTGGCTCGCTACCAGTGGGAGTCTGGCAACGTGCCAAATGCCCAGATTTGTAGCGGTACTCACTCCAAGGTGTATGTGCAGATACTGGGCAGTTACAGAACAGCCAGGCATCTGCCACATAATGTGCTAACGTGGAGCAACTCAAATGCCTTAAAAAACCAACTGGTGCTTTACAAACCAACCCTTGGCCAGGCACAGTGGCCTCCCACAGTTTGGAGTTCTAGACCAAGTTGAGCAATATGGCAAGACCCTATCTCTATGGAAAAAAAAAAAAAGAAATACTGGCTCAGTACCTGTGGCTCAGCAGCTGGGGCTCCAGCCACATATACCCATGCTGGTGAGTTTGAATCCAGCCTGGCCTTGCCAAACAACAATGACAACGACAATCAGAAATAGCTGGGTGTTGTAGCGGGTGCCTATAGTCCCCGCTACGTGGGAGTCTGAGGCAAGAGAACTGCTTAAGCTCAAGAGTTTGAGGTTGCTATGAGCTGTGATGCCATGGCACTCTACCTACGGCAACAGCTTGAGACTCTGTCTTAAAAAAAAAAAAAAGAGGTGGTGCCTGTGGCTCAAAGAGTAGGGCACCAGCCCCATATACCGGAGGTGGTAGGTTCAAACCTGGCCCTGGCCAAAAACTGCAAAAAAAAAAAAAAAAAAAAAAATAGAAAAATTGCCAGATGTGGTGGCAAGTGCCTGTAGTCTCAGATACTCAGGAGGGTGAGGGAAGAGGATTACTGAGCCTAGGAGTTTGAGGTTCCAGGGAGCTGCTATGATACCACCACACTTCAGCCTGGGCATGAAAGCAAGACCTTTTCTCAAAAAAATAAAGTAAAAGCCAACTCCAGGGCATTTGCTTCTTATTTTAATTTGAGAATACTAATACAAAGGAAAAAAATAGTTAAAATTTATTTCTCAGAAAAACTAATCTAAATGCTAACAAAACTGTTGCTGATTACTGGGAGGAGCTCATCCCCATTCCGTTTGCTCTTCTCGGCAGGGTCAGAGCATGTGGCCAACAGTTTCTTAGCACCACACCCTTGGAACCATGGTCAGAGGCTTTTCCAGTGTCTCCAGCCTCTGTGGCACCCATATGCTATAAACAGAGTTTAGTCACTCAAACCTTTGGCTTTTTAATCAGATAGTTGGCAAGGTTGATGTCTGCTGCTCACAAAGAATTCTGTCTTTGTGCAGAGCACACCTGTTGATGTAGTATCGTCTTTTCTCGTTGGGTTTTCATGTTTAACACTTTTTAGCAGATATCCACAGCATGGGTACCACCCCTTAGAAATAGATCTGATCCTCTGCATTCATGAGGAATCAATTTTGTTAAGCCTGTTGGAAGAACACAAGATGTCAACCAAATCCTCAGGCTTGGTTATGAATGGTCATTAGACCATCAAATAATTAGGAACTCTAGCTGGTCACAGCTATCAGCCAGGAATATCCAAAAGTTGTCCTGACTCTTTTTTTTTTTTTTTTTTTGGAGACAAAGCCTCAAGCTGTCCCCCTGGGTAGAGTGCTATGGCATCACAGCTCACAGCAACCTCCTGGGCTCAAACGAGTCTCCTGCCTCTGCCTCCCAAGTAGCTGGAACCACAGGCACCCGCCGCAACGCCCGGCTATTTTTTGGTTGCAGCCGTCATTGTTGTTTGGCGGGCCCAGGCTGGATTTGAACCTGCCACCTAGGTGTATATGGCTGGAGCCTTAGCCACTTGAGCCACAGGCGCCAAGCCTGACTCATCTTATATCCATTTACCTGTTAGTAATTCAGTCCTTGGTCAGAACACCTTTCAGAATAGAAGGTACCATATTTTGCCATGTATAATGCATACTTTTTCACCCACGTTTTTTTTTTTTTGAGACAGGGCCTCAAGCTATCCCCCTGGGCAGAGTGCCGTGGCATTACAGCTCACAGCATCCTCCAACTCCTGGGCTCAAGCGAGTCTCCTGCCTCCGCCTCCCAAGTAGCTGGGACCACAGGCGCCCGCCACAACGCCCGGCTATTTTTTGGTTGCAGCCGTCATTGTTGTTTGGCGGGTCCGGGCAGGGGATTCGAACCCGCCACCTTAGGTGTATGTGGCTGGCGCCTTAGCCGGTTGAGCTATAGGCGCCGAGCCATTCACCCACGTTTTTGAGGGGAAAGTGAGGATGTGCATTATACATGGGCAGTACTAATTCCATATCTATATAAATGTTTTCAATTATTTTATTTATGCTTATGAGTTAATAGTGATACTCTAGGAAGCAATAGCATCTGTACTACTCCCCTCCCTGGCTTCCCCCTCCCTCGGCAAGAGCCTCCATACCACTCAACTGATCACCACTGGACACTGCCACCACCTCCATCTTGGAAGTGAGCCTACCACTAACAGTGACACAGCAGTTAGTGCTGGGACCTTGGGGAAAAGACAGCAGCACAGTGGTGCCTACTTCTCTCTGTAGCTGCTGGCTGCACCTCTTGTGAGAGAAGGAGGTGCCACTGCATGGCCACCTCCACCCCCCTTTAAAAAATTAAAGTGAAAGAAGAGCCCCACATGGGGTACACATTATACACCATACCAAAATATGGTAGCTTTTATAGGTTACCATATGGGAATTTCTCTTTTAAGTTTTAGAAGAATAAGACAATGATGATTACTATCATTCCAAATATCACACATTGTAGGATTTTGATCCTGTAACGTTACATCTTATAGGTATGAGATCACCTTAAACGAGATAATTATAAGACACTAAAGGCATGTATTTTATTTACATTTCTGCTGCTATGTTTAAGGTATTTACAATACAAAGTACTTAAATAGGGTATTTGCTTCTACCATTTTTATTTAGACTGCCTTTTGTTCTTTTCTGGACAGTTTTTTTGGTACTGCTTTACCCAACAAGAGAGAAGAGTGAGACATATGGAGAAGTTTATTATCAGACAGGCTTACAGTAAATTAAAATGTTTACTTTATGTAGGGATGATGACATGAAAAACTTGAAATCACTTCATCTATCATCTTGCAGAGTACAGGAAGTAGAAAGGGGCACTGTCGGTACAACCCCCAAATTACAGCTGCTTAAACCTAAAACTACAAGAAAATATTCCCAATTTCTTTTTCCATGAGAGCCTGTAGCTTGTTTTAGGTTATCTTTCTCTCTTGCATTTTGAGCTTCGTGATTTTTTTTTTTTGATAGTCTTACTCTGTCACCCTGGGGTTGAGTACCATGGCATCATTATAGCTCACAGCAACCTCGGTCTACTGGGTTCAAGTGATCCTCCTGTCTCAGCCTCCTGAGTAGCTCAGACTACAAGCATCTGTAACAATGCCTGGCTAGTTTTTCTATTTTTAGCAGAGATGGGGTCTCACTCTTGCTTAGGCTGGTCTCAAACTTCTGAGCTTAAGCAATCCACCCACCTCAGCCTCCCATAGTGCTAGGATTACAGGTGTGAGCCACTGTGCCCAGCCATGAATAATTTTCAAGTCTGCTCTTTTTGTCCATATTGTTATGCCTTTCTATTCCATTCTGGGAAACAATGAGATCTAGAGTAGAAAAGTGTCTCTGGATTCCCCAGGCAAAGAGAAGGCACACCAAGGAGAACTGTACACGTATTTTATCATCCCTTAAATCAGTCCTTCACCAACTTCTTGAGGGAAAAATGACCAAGAAACTTATTAAAAGTGTTAATTCCCTTGCCACATTCAGAAGAATGAGACTGGCACTCTATCATTCCCCATATACAAAAATCAACTCAAGATGACTTAAATGTAAGACCGGAAACTATAAAATGTAAGACTGGAAACTATAAAAACACTAAAACAAAACCTAGATCTCTTCTGAACATTAGTCTAGGCAAAGAAATCTCAAAGGTACAGGCAACAGAAAGAAAAGTAGACAAATGGGTCATAAACCAAAAAGCTTTTGCACAGCAAAATAAATAATCAACAGACTGAACAGATAACCTGTAGAATGGGTGAAAATATTTGCAAACTGTGCATCTAACAGGGAAGTGATATTCAGAATTCACAACCAACTCAAACAACTTAACAACAAAAACAAATAATCCCATTAAAAAGTGGGCAAAAAAAACGAATAGACATTTTTCCCAAGAAGACATACAAATGGCTAATAGGCATATGCAAAAATGCTCAGCAACACCAATCATCAGAGATAGGGAAATTAACACCACAGTGAGGCAATCACCTTGCACCAGTCAGAATGACTATTACCAAAAAGACAAAAAATAATAGATGTTGTTGAAGACGTGGAGAAACAGAATGCTTATACACTGTTGGTGGGAATATGAATTAGCATAACCTCTAAGGAAAACTTCTTAAAGAACTGAAAATGTGAATACCATTTGATCCAGCAATCCACTATTAGGTATCTCATCAACAAAGTAAGAGAAATAATTCTATCAAAAAGACAGGTGCACCTGCATGTTTATCACAGCATTGTTCACAATAGCAAAGATATTGTATCAACCTAAGTATCCATCAATATATAATCAGGTAAAGAAAATGTGGTATATGTACACAATAGAATGCTATTCAGCCATAAAAAGAATAAAATCGTGTCTTTTGTAGTGACATGGATGGAACTGGAGGCCATTATTTTAAGGGAAACAACTCAGACACAGAAAGGCAAATATTGCATGTCCTCATTGATAAGTGGGAGCTAAATAATGTGCACACGTGGACACAGAGCAAACAACGACAGACAATGGAGACTGGGAAGGGTGGTGGGGTGTGAGGGGGGTTGACGACAAGAAATTACTTAATGGGTGCTAAGTATATTATTTAGGTGAGCCTAAAAGCCTTCACTTTACCTCTGTACAATATATCAATGTAACAAAATTATACTTGCATCTCAAACATTTATATACATTTTAAAAACAAATAAGTAAATACTTTTTAAAGATAAAAATACTAGTTCCAAATCTGTGCTTCTGAAGAGTCGGATTCAACAGGCTTCAAGTGGTAGCAGGGACCTGTTGTTTACTACTAGACACTGTAATTAGGGAAGTTCAGGAAATGTTGAATTAAAGTAGGTCTTCACACATAGTGTTTCGAAGATCAGCTTTAAAGAATCAGGGCCACTTAGAGAGGCTGTGCAGGTTGTGACCTGTTCAGCAAAGTGCGCAGGAGCTGGGACTGAAATTCCACCATCCTTAACGGCCAAGAAACACTCACTGGTAGGTGTCTGTTAGAGTCAAGGAAGGAGAGCTTTTTAGATTGGTCAACCCAGTGGAGGTGCCTTTTGCACTTGGCACCATGTTGCATTTGTGCCAGCTACTGGCCCAGGTCAGAATGGCCTAGAGTGGTGGCTATGTGTACAGATTCCTGGGTTCTTACCCCAGATCTATTGAAACAGCATCTTTGGTTTGGTTGTATTTTAAATGATCTCCCCATTCTGCCTACCAGTACTCTTACAAACACAAAAGTTGGAAATCCACCAACAGCTTAGATGCAAACTCTTTAAACAGTGATTTCTTTGATAGACATGATTTCATATTCTTTTCATCCCTGATCTTTGTGGACTCACATCAGAAGCTGCAGATGGCATTCCCCCTTCATTTCCACATGTGAGTGGATTCTAGTCCTCATGTTCCAGTCACCCACCAACTCATTCCCAAGTTTGTCTCTGTTCTCTGTAGGCTTTGGAAGGGATTGCTTCTTGGCCTTTTGGCTAAAATCAAATGTAGATTTTGCAAGGTCCCCCAACCCAGTCTTCCCTGGTAGTTCATCTTCTACCTGCTCCATTGCTTTAGAATCCTTGATTCTGTCTCTGTGGCCCTTCATTTCACTTCCCCAACTTCTCATCAGCTGATGGGCCATTATCTAGCCAGTGACCAGGGACACGCTGGCTGAGGACACACTGGCTCTCTTTCTGTGGCATAGAACAAGCACTTTCTCTGGATGCCCACCACTCTTTAGTCTCCAGAAGGGCTGCTCAGGTTCAGATATCAGGAGACAGATTTTATCGAATTGTTTTTTATTTATTTAGTTAGTTCTGTGGCTGGGCTGTTGCATTCGTCTGAATCCAACACATTTCATAAGGTGATCTCTGATTTAAAGCCTAGTGAAATAATGCAGGAGAAAGGACAAAATTGAGAATCACCACAAAAATGAATGTCACTTCGGATTTATTGGATTGCCTTCCATCATGGTGAGGGGTGTCCAACCTGCAGCTTGTGGGCTGTATTATGTGAAAACTTTTTTGTTTAGCTGTGGTGTTCGATATCACAAACATTATGCACACACCATTTTTTGCTCATCAGCTTTTGTTAGTGTTTGTGTATTTAAGGGCCCAGGACAATTCTTTCTCCAATGTGTATCCAGAGAAGAAGAAAGGTTGGACACCCCCGTGAGATTCCTGCTTTCTTTGTAGATTTTCTAATGTTAGAGGTTTTTTTTGAATCAATATAAGAATTACCCCCCAGATTCCTGCCTCCTAAAACAGTGAATGCTTGTAGGTCTGTGCACTTTGAGACACAGTGAGGATTTGCTTTCTTGTTTTCAGATCCCTCATTCATATTATTGGCTACCGCTGCTGCTTCTGCTGGTGGTCACCAGGTTCCTCCTACTCCCAAAGTTCAGACTGCATTAGACATGTCTGGAAAATAAGACATTTCACTTATTGAAGGGAGTCAGCTTTAATGTTTTTCTTTGTCCTCATGTAACAAGAGCCATAAATAAAGTAGTAGGAGATAAAGAAAAACCTTAATATTTTTAAGTGACTTTCTGGAAGTTTAAAAAAAACCCTCAAATTTGGGGAAATCATTACTTAGGGGGCAAAAATATCCCTGCAATCAACTGATTCTTCCTAGAAGCAATTATTTTGTCACAAGGATTAGATAGAGCTATGACTTGTTATTAGCCTAGGATAACTAGAAAATGACAGTTCCTGAAAGTGAAATGACACATTAGGTATTAAATACTAATAATGAGGTGCACCATTTTCTTTTCTTTCTTTCTTTCTTTTTTTATTTTTTGAGACAAAGTCTCAATGTATCTTTCTCTGGAGTGCTTTAATGTCACAGCTCACAGCAACCTCAAACTTTTGGGCTTAAGTGATTCTCTTGCCTCAGTCTCTCAAGTCGCTGGGACTACAGGCACCCACCACAACACCTGGCTACTTTGTGGTTGTAGCTGTCATTGTTGTTTGGCCAGCCCTGGCCAAGCTTGAACCCCATAGCTCCTGTGTATGTCGCTGACGTCCTTGCTGCTGAGCTACAGGCACCCAGCTGAGGTGTGCCATTTTCTTCGACAAAACAAAGTTAGGTTTTAGTCTTACAAAAGCAATTCTTTCTCCCTTAACATGTCCTAGAAAACTAGGTTATGGATGGAAATGGGGTCGATTTTCTGCATAACTCAACTGGACTTGAGTAATCCTTGCTGCCTCCAGCATCAAGCATCTTGTGACACATATGTCCTGAAAAGCTGTGCTGCTTGATGCACTTTCAGTGGCCTGAGTATCACGATCAGTGGGTGGACACAAAGTCTTAGATTGAAAGTGAATCTCAACTGGGGATAGAAGCACCTGACAGACTAGACAAGGCTCTACACCTGGTTAAGGGACTGACTTCTGTAATAGGAATGACATACCAGTGCCAGTGGCAATATCTCCAAAAAAAAAAAAAAAGGTTACATCCAGTCTGGGGCATCATTAACATCTGGGGAAGGGAACAGACTTATGCGAATTGCCAAATGTGGTTCTATTCCCTTCCCCCCCATAATGTTTTCCTCACTTGTGTCTGTTTCTCTTCCTTTGTGTTGAAAGCATCTAGAGAACCCATCAGGAGAAGGAGCTTGCTCTTTTATTTGTAACACAGGAAAAAGAAAAAGAGGAAAAGAAAAGAAGAGCCCTTCCCTTGCTTGGATAGTGTAGAAAATATTTCACTGCTGTGCACACTGGGAAGGTGAGGTGCCGGCAGGGAGCAGAGGAGGCTGGCCAGCTGTTTGAACGACGATGTGGAGCGTGGCTCCTGGCTCCTGGGGGGTGTCACTCAGCCTTGCCTTCTGTCTTGGAGAGAAAGTAAATCAATGCTTGATTATTAACGATAATTCCCCAAAGAGTGTGCATCATAGTGACATACCATTGGAAAAGTAGAATTTATATCTTGAACACTTTGGAAAAGTGATCTGCTCCCTTTCTTTGTTAGTTTGGGAGTTTTTCCAGAGTCAGGGGTGGGCTTGGGTTTTTGTCTTCCTCTTCAAGTCGCTCAAACCTTAGGGCACATGGAGGATGAAATTAACGGGGAATGGATGCTCAGTGTCGGGTTTCCGTTTCAGATAACAATTTAAAGTTTATAATAAGCTCATGAACATCTGGAATCCACCAACTGGCCTGGTGTGGTTGCAAGAAAGGCTCTCCTGAGATTATTCAGAGCTCCTGCCCTACTCAGGACATATGTAGGTGAGTATCTTTTCCCTGGGTGTCTCCGCTTTGCTTCTAGGGGAAATGTTACGTGTAGATACGATTAGGATGTGGAAAGAGCGAAATACTTCACATATTACTATTAGATGACTATTCTCACAGGCCTCCAGTTGGCCATAGGCTATGTCTGGTAATTTTTATAGAATTCTCTCTCTGTCTTTTCTTATATATTTGTATATAGATATGAGTAGCTATAGTATATATGCATGTGTGCATAATATGTAATACATACATGTACTAGCTATAATATATTGTGTCTCATATACACACACACATATATAAATAGAAAAAAATAAGGAAATGAGCAGAACATTTTGCTGTCCAGAGATACAGATCATCTCTTTGTATGTTAGGAAAAAAAAGAATATGGCAACAGTATATATGAGGAGACTTGATTTTATCTCTAGTAATGCTCTCGATAGGAAATTACAAGGTGAATTTTAAAAGACTCTTTTTCTGTATATCTGAAAACTGAATACACCAAGTGGCTTAATGGAGTTTTTAAAAAAAGAGAGATAAGAATAGCATTTAGAATTTCTATGTTTTTCTCCAGGAAGCAACTACTTAGTACTACAAAGAACTGCAAATACTAATATTTTCAGTTTACAGGGAAAGCTTGAAACTTGTAACAGAAGTTTCAAAGACTAACTTCTGAGCCTTTGCCAATGCACTGCATTTATTTTTGGCTTCCTGTGTGCTTACAGTTTGCTTACACCAAGTTTTATGTAGGCTTTGATTTTTATCCAAAATATTTAACACTTCTAATGAGCTCCCCCCTCTGACAGGTTAGTAGCCTTCCCATAGGGGCTGAGCCCTTGCAGCAGTCTGGTTCATTTTAAATAAACATGTAAAACCAAGGATGGCAATGGAGAAAGCACACAAGATCCCAGGGCTGGCCCTCATGTCACAGCAGAAATGATTCATCAGTAATGCAGCCGGAGTTCCCAGGGTAATAACTTCCATTTTACCACTGAAATGGAAGATAAAGATAGAGATGATTTAAAAAAAAAAAATTTTAGAAAAATGTGGACATCTCGTACTTGGTAGTACTTGGTAGGAGTATATATACTCCTCAGGACCAAAGACGAGGATAAGAGATTTAAGAAAAGGAAGAATCCAATTATGATGCCTAATCTTAGTTAGTTAATAAAAGACTAAGGCATTTCTTATAAAAAGCAAAAGCAATCATGCTAGTTTTATTTTATTCTAAACTTGCTGTGCCGCATGATTAAAATTTTATAAGGTAACGTCTGAATGGCTCTACATCCTTTGGATTTAATGAATGGTAGGTTGTGGTGAATTATTCATTCAATGAACACGTTAAAGAAGCTTGAAAACAAGCAATCATGCTAATTTAGTTTATCTTCCAAAAGGTGTGGGACTCAGAATTATTATTTAAATAATGATTTTAATTTAGGTAAGAATTCCATCTGGGGGCTCGGCGCCTATAGCTCAACCAGCTAAGGCGCCAGCCACATACACCTAAGGTGGCGGGTTCGAATCCCCAGCCCGGACCCGCCAAACAACAATGACAGCTGCAACCAAAAAATAGCTGGGCGTTGTGGTGGGCGCCTGTGGTCCCAGCTACTTGGGAGGCGGAGGCAGGAGACTCGCTTGAGCCCAGGAATTGGAGGTTGCTGTGAGCTGTAATGCCATGGCACTCTACCCAGGAGGATAGCTTGAGGCTCTGTCTCAAAAAAAAAAAAAAAAAAAAGAATTCGATCTGGGAATGTGCATCCAATCTATTAAAGGCATAGAGTGCTGCAGGGAAGTTCTGGGCATTCAGTTATCAGTAGTGACCAATTGTCCATTTAACTAGCAAGTACTGTGTAAGGCAAGGGTATATAAAAATAAAGAACTGATATGTGCCATGGTACAGGTATCAACCAGGGACACTGGGAGAACACAGGGTCACACAATAGCACTCCCTACATGGGGTAATCTTTTTTGTCTTGAAGGAATAGCAAGCATGTTCCTGATGAGGAAGGAGCTGGTCATTCTAGGCAAGGGGAACTGCCAGTGTCAAGACAGAGATCCAAACCCAGCCAGTGTCAAGACATATAGATCCAAACCCAGCCAGTGTCAAGATATAGAGACCCAAACCCAGCCAGTGTCAAGATATAGAGACCCAACCCAGCCAGTGTCAAGATATAGAGACCCAAACCCAGCCAGTGTCGAGATATAGAGACCCAAACCCAGCCAGTGTCGAGACATAGAGACCCAAACCCAATAGATCTTTTACAAAAGCTTAATGTTGTCATATTTGTAGCTGAGTACAGGATAGGAGACTTTCCTCCACTATTTTCCTGCATTACCTTTGTCTACTCAATATAAAGTTACACTAAATGCTCTCTAAGTTTCAAAATTGTACAATCCTATGAAATTCAGAAAAAAGTCTTGTTATTACTTGGAAGAAAAAAATCTTTGGGGTGAACAAGGGTGTGGGATTGTTTCCATGAAAATGAAGATTTGCAGCTGCCTCACACAACCATATTAAACAGGAAAGGGGAAAAAAACCACTTTTTTATTCTTAGCATGTCCCCATGACACACATGCCTTTAGCACTATTTGGAAAGATAACAAATTCTCCTCTAATAATAGATGTTTCTTTACCTTTTCTTTTCTTTAGACTCTCTTGGCAAATGGGAAGCTTTTATCCTGGTCTTATTCTTAGAAAGAAAAAACCAGGCAATCACCAAATGATCTTCCACCAAGGAGACAAAAACATAAACTAGGGAAAAGAAGCTTTATTCAGTAAATGGTGTTGGGAAAAAAGGATGGCCACACGCAGAAGAATGAAACAGGACCCCTATCTCTTGTATACACAAAAATTAATTCAAGATGGATTAAAGACTTGACTGTAAGCCATGAAACATACAGATTCTATAAGGAAATGTAGGGAAGACTCTTGTATGCATCAACCTAGGCAAAGAATTTATGATTCAGACCTTAACAGCAAACACAGCAACAAAAGTAAATAAATAAATCTATAAATACATAAATAAATGAATAAGACTTATCAAAAAGCTTCTGAACAACAAAGGAAATAATCAACAGAGCAAACAGACAACTTACATAATGTGAGAAAATATTTGCAAACTGTATCTCCAGCAAAGGATTATTATCCAGACTCGCTGAAGAGCTCAAGCAAATCAGAAAGAAAAAAAACAAAGAACCCTATAAAAAAGTGGGTGAAAGACATGAACACGAGTTTTTTAAAAGAAGATAGACAAAGGGCCAACAAACATAAAAAACGCACAACATCACTAATCATCCGGGAAATGCAAATTATAACTACAATGAGATATCACCTTACCCTTATCAGAATGGCCACTATTAAAAAGTTGAAAACCAATCGATGCTGGAGTGGATGGAGAGAGAAAGAAACATATATGTAGTGTTGATGGGACTGCCAATTAGTCCCACCACCTCTATGGAAAACAGTATGAAAATGCCTCCAAACAACAAATGTACACCTACTGTTCGATCCAGCAATCCCATTCCTGGGTATCTACCCAAAGGAAAGAAAGTCATTCTATAAAAAAGACGCCTGCAATTCACAATTGCAAAGATGTGAAATCATGAGTGGATAAAGAAAATGTGGTATACACGTGTGTGTGGATTTGTGATGAATTATTTCGTTCCTTTTTATGGCTAATAATACTCCATGGGGTGTGTGTACTATCAGCTATAAAAAGGAATGAGATAATGCCATTGGCAGTAACTTGGATGGAACTGGAGACCATTATCCCAAATGAAATATCTCAGGAATGGAAACCAAAAACCATGTGTTCTTACTAATAAGTGGGCATTAAACAAAGGGTATGCACAGGCACAAAATGATATAAAGGGCACCAGAAGCCAAGAGGGGGACAGTGAGTCAAAAGCTTACGTAATAAACACTATCCTGGTGGCAGGTATACAAAAGGCCTTGACTTAAGCATTGTATATGGTACAAGATATCCATGTAACAAGAACACTTGTACCCCCTTAATATTTTAAAATAAAAACAATAAAATTAAATTTAAAAACAGGCAATCTATTTTGAGAGCAAGACGAACATGTATTTTTTGTTTGATGGTAAATACACATGCACAAATGCAGGAAACTTAGAGTCTAAGTTCTGGGTGGAACTGTCTGATAGCACATTTCTTCACAGATTTCAGAAATCAAACTTGACCTCAACTTATTGGGATGAGAGGAATGATCTGTAAAATTAATATGCCAATAATGAAAGAAAGAGAAATAAACAGAAAGTGTTCCCTACATAACACAGAATCTCAATTAAAAACACGAAAGTTGAAAAAAAAATAAAGTAGGCTTATGAAAGTCAGGAAGAAGACATTTGGGATTGTTTTTTAATACATATTGAAAATTACTATGAGCACTCATATGCATGAGGAATAAATTAACTTGTTAATATTTTTTCTTTGTTTGAGACAGAGTCTTACTCTGTCACCTACAGTAGAGTACTGTAGAGTCATAGTTCATAGCAACCTCAAACTCTTGGGCTCAAGTGACCCTCTTGCCTCAACCTCTCAAGTAGCTAGGACTCTAGGCATCCACTACAATCCCCACAGAAATCTCTATAATTTTTAGAGATGGAGGTCTTGCTCCTGCTCAGGCTGGTCTTGAATTCATGGGTTCAAGTAATCCACCTGCTTGGGCCTCCCAGAGTGCTAGGATTGCAGGTGTGAGCCACTGTGCTGGCCCTAGCTTGTTAATTATTTAAATAATAAACACAGAGGCTGCAGCTAAATTTTAAATTTGAACTCACAGACAAAACTCCAGGAAGGGATAATTACTTTTCCAAATAATAATTCTGAAGAACTTACTTTACTAAGTAGTTAAAGAAAATTTTAAAAGGCAATGATCTGATTTTTAAAACTTAAATTTTAGATAATGTTTAAAATTTTTGATCTCCAAAGTCCTAAAGAGAAACATTTTGCTTCTCTGAGTTCTGTAATGACAGACCACTGATGGCTCTGACATAAGCAACTTCACCACAAATGTCTTTTTGCACTATCTGTAATAGAAAACGGCATCTTAGATTGGAAACCCGTCTTTTCCTCATTCCTAGAACTTCATATCAAATTGTCCTCCTACCTCAGACCCAAATCATTCCCCGCTAAACCATTTACTGAATCATTTCTGCTTGAATAACTGCTTTCTACTCAAAAATTCTTCATAACTGGCAATTAAACCCACACTGGCTCCTTCATTATCATCCTGAACACTTGTATTGTTGACTCTTAAGAATGTTGAGGTATTTGTGCCTCTTCAACAAGGTCATTGCTCCTTGAGGACAGAGACCTTTTCTTCTTGGCGCTTAGCTTAGTAAATATTTGTTGATTTGAATAATTGCTTAATTCAACAAACATTAACCAGGCAGCTACCATGTGAAATGAACTAACATAGGCTCTGTTATCTTTTTCCAGATTTGTTCTAAAGGCTGCTGGCAAACTCAAAGTGATTTAAATCTTAATATCTTCACCCCTTATGGGTGAGTTGCTTATTTATTGAAGTTAATAATTAGAGAATTTTTATTTGGCAAAAAGAAGATGAAGAAGGGGAAGGAAGAAGAGGAGAAGAAGGCGGAGGTGGCAGAGGAGGAGGAGAAATGGGAATGTTTACAGGGCTTTCAGAAGTCTAAATGTTTATGGGTTTTCTTTTGATTTAACAGCATTGACTGTGTCATAGGGTTATGGCTAATGGTGTGATGATAGACGGTGGATATGCTACGGCTTTGAACTCAGAAGTTAGGGACCTCCCAGGGCTCTCCTGAAACAGATGTGAGTCTCTATCCAAAAGTCCAGTGAGCTCTGTGACATCAGCACACCAGCATCCTCCATAACGATGGTGTCACTGTAACAGAATCCCCCAGACTGGGTAGGTTATACGAGGCCCTCCCCAGAGGCAGATGCTGGTGCTATACTTCTTGTACAGCCTGCACTACTATGAGCCAAATCAACCTCTTTTCTTTTTGAAATCTTCTAGCCTCAAGTATTCTGTTGTAGCCACACAAAACAGACCAAGACAGACTTAGACCCAGTTTTTCTCCATTCCTTGGTTCCAACTTCCTTTACGTGGGTGACTCTCTCTGCCCCACATGGTTCTCCAGGTTCAAATCCTGCTCACTTCTCAGCAGTCTGGTGACCTAAGTGTATCTTTCTCCCACAATCTATGCCAAAAAGAAATCTCCTTCTACTTTACTGGTTCTGATTGGATGATGAGAAAATTCCTAAACAAACCCTTCCCACCTCCCCTTCACCATCTTTGTGGGATGGGGAAGGGGTAGGAGGGGAGAATAGGGTTTGTATGCAGTCAGAAAAAAAAAGGATCAAAACATTATTCTGTTCCAGGAAGAATCTGAGTGAATGCTAAGTAGCAAAATAACATATATCCACTCTAACATTCTGGGTAACCATATAGAACTTGACAGAAAGGAGCCTTTAACCTAACCAAATTGATGTGTTTTCCTTTTAATAAGAAAAGAAAGATTTATGCTGCAAATAAGAAAAAAATGTGCCAGCTACAGAATACAAAAGGATCGGTGCTTTCTTGTAGCAATTTGATGTAGTTCCTTAATTTTCACTCATGCAAAGCTACATTATACACCACCATCTAAAATGCAGGCTGTTTCTGGACAGGTTAAAACCGTTCATAACCATAGCCATTGGCTGCACATCGCTACTCAACTCTAAATTAAAATTAGTCATCAGAATGAACTGACATTTAAAACTCGGTAACTTAGTTGCAGAAGCCACATTTCAAGTGTTCCGTGGTCACATGTGACTAGTGGCCTCACGTGTGAGAATATTTCCATCATTCCTGGACATTCTATTATACAGCAGCAGAGTAAACTATTATATTTATTTCTAAAATTTTTATCACACATCAGATACTTGAAAATACCTTCCAGAAGACAACTTAGATGGATAAAAGCAAGGATGACAAAGAAAGACTTGCATTTCCTTACCTTTCTCTCCTGAGTGTCCAGAC
This sequence comes from Otolemur garnettii, assembly GCF_000181295.1. Taxonomy (NCBI): domain Eukaryota; kingdom Metazoa; phylum Chordata; class Mammalia; order Primates; family Galagidae; genus Otolemur; species Otolemur garnettii. The sequence goes on from NW_003852516.1 coordinate 629,790, forward strand.
GACTCCCACTTCTAAGACGTTAGCAGAATGCTCTGCAGTGGCTGCAGTTAACTGTCCCATCCCAGTGTGACGTTTGAGTCCTTCGTGGCTGGACCTCACAGTGCCTCTCTCTAGCAGGCAGTCACTATTCAATGGTGCCATCTCCCACTTGGTGGCACATTCCCTGGCAACTTCGTCACTAGCCTGCGCCTGGCATTTCTGGTGCATGGAGAGCCCCATTGTGTACGCCTGGTTGGAACTGGAGTAATTTGCTCTTGGTCGTGGCTGCTGGTACTGCAGCAGGGGTGGAAGAGGAGTGGAAAGGTGCCCTTTCCATGCACCATTCCCAGCGCCAGGAGCTCATTGAAGCTTTTATTAAAATTGGCAGAAACACAAAAATAATTCACCAGGGTCTCCTTTGCTCTTCTCAGCTTATTAGGCGATGGAGCACAGCAGGGATGTATGTGTTACAGCCTTTTCATTCTCAGGCCAGGGCTTTGTGGTTGCCTTCCCACAAGTTAGAAAGAGCCAAGATGCACCCAGGTGGTGGGACAGCACTCCTCGCTCCGTGCAGGTGGGATGGGGTGAGGCATGTAGTCAACCCCAAGAACACTCAGAGCAAATTCTGCCGAGGCACATTTCATTGTCAGCCTGGCGCCTATATTTTTCCCACTCTAATAATCCAAGATACCAGTCCCATGTTCTCCTACCTGGGCCTTTCCTTAAGATTCCAACCCACCTGGAATGTTTAAATCTAAAGACAAGGCATTCGCATACTTCGTCTACAGAACTCTGTCAGCACCAGGGGATACAGAATGATACTGGGTCTCTGGTAACACAGATTTGCCTTTTCAAGATCTTACTGTACAGTTTACTTTTTCAGTCATACCAATAAAACGTATCATGTTCTTATAAAAGACTGCTTAAAGCACTTGCAAAGAAATAACTTAAAAAAAATTTTTTTTGAGACAGAGTCTCACTCTTTTGCCCAAGCTAGAGTGCTGTAGCATCATAGTTCACAGCAACCTCAAACTCATGGGCTCAAGTGATCCTCCTGTCTCAGCCTCCCAAATAGCTGGGCCTACAGATGCAGGCCACAATTCTCAGCTAATTTTTCTATTTTTAGTAGAGACAAGGGTCTCACTCTTGGCCAGGTCTCAAACTCCTGAGCAAAAGCAATCCTCTCACCTCAGTCTCCCAGTGTGCTAGGATTACAGACGTGAGCCACCGTGTCTGGCCTAAGAGATAACTAACTTTTTGATTCTAAAATATAGGTTGTAGAAATAGTCAGATTTTCCTCAGTTAAATAAATTAAAATCATTAAAAGGTTTTTACATGCCAGTTTGAAGTGTAATTGACATGCAATACTGCCATTAACATATATAATGTGATAGGTTAGGACATGTATAAAATCTCCACCATGGTCAAGATAATTCCTTCTGCCCCTTTGTAAATTATCTTTCTCTTCCTCTCCACTCCCTCTAACCCCCCTCCCCACATCCAGGCAACCACTGATCTGCTTTATGTAATTAAAAATTAATTTGTATTTTCCAGAATTTTGTCTAAATAGCATTACACATTATATGTACTCTTTTTTTTTTGAAAGGAGAAGAGTTTGATGTTTTTCATTCAGCAGAAGTACTTTGATATTCATCCATGCTGCTTTTTAAAATACTGTATCTCATTCCTTTTTATTGCTGAATAGTATTCAATTGTATGGATATACCACAACTTGTGTACTCATTGCCCTATCCATGGGCATTTGGGTTGCTTCCAACTTGGGGCTATTACAAATGAACCTGCTATGAGCTATCGTGTACAGGTCTCTGTGTGGGCCTCTGTTTTTCTCTTGGCTAAATACTGAGGAGGGTGTGTGAAATCGTGGATGTATGTTTTAAAAGTTAAGAAATTGCCGAACTATTTTTCAAAGTGTTTGGGCCATTTTACATTCCCACCAACAGTGTATGAGAGGTCCAGTTGGGAAATGTCTTTGCCAACATGTGGTAGGGCTCATCGTTTTAATTTTAGCCTTTCTTAAAGGTGCAACTTGGTATCTCATGACCTTAATTTGCATTTCCCTAGTGACTAATCAAGTCAAAAATACTTTTGTATGCTTATTTGCCATTGATGTATGTTCTTTGATGTGTCTACTTAGATTTTTTTTTTGCATTTTTTAAAATTGGGCAAAGCTTTTAGTCTTTTTATCACTGAGCATGATATTAGCTTTAGTTTTCTTACCAGTAGAAGTTCCCTTCTAGTCCTAGTTTTCTGAGTGTTCTTTTTTTTTTCTCAATCAGGAAAGGTTGTTGAATTTTGTCAAATGATTTTTCTGTTATTTATTGAGCTGATAATATGGATTTTTTTTTTTTTTTGTCTGACAACATGATGAAAGACATTGATTTTTTTAGTTGTTAAACCAGCCTGTATCTGTATTCCTGGAATAAACAAAATGCTTTTTTTTTTTTTTT
>NW_003852516.1:632349-641560 GCF_000181295.1 Otolemur garnettii
GGGACCACAGGCGCCCGCCACAACATTTGGCTATTTTTTTTGCAATTGTCATTGTTGTTTAGCTGCCTGGGCCGAGCTCGAACCCACCAGCCTTGGTGCATGTGGCCAGCGCTGTAACCACTGTTTTAGAAAACAAAATGCTTTCTAAAATAGAGAAATTAATCAGGTTGGATTTGAGTTTAGTCAATTAGACTGTTTATTTTATTAACTCATTAAAAATCAGTTATTTTTCTCCCTGTTTTCAATGCATCTCAAAAATAGCTTAATTTTTGAGTGAAACAATCCTAAAATACATATAATTTGTAATGATAATTAGTTTTCCAAGGCTAAATGTTCTGTGTTCTTCAGTCTTTTTAGAAATAAGAAAATACCTGATAAGTATCTATTTTTCATGAACTGCAGGCATCCCCAAGTACCTACATTTTTAAAGCTAGGGCAAAGTATTTTGGGTGGTTCTTCCCATTTACACAACTCTCTCTTCTTTTCTCTATTTTGTGAGAATATTGGCTGGGAACCAGTTTAAATCAACTCCTTTCTTAAAGCTTTTTCTCAAAGGAGGTAACAGGATCACTACTTGGGGTGACCCTCGTAGTCCACAGGGGTGGGGGTGAACATAAAACGTTTAAACAATAATACCACCCATTAGCTCCCACTCCCAGAGAGATGCACAGGAAATGTTCATGATCAAATTTCACTTTAAACGCAGGGCAGGAAATGACTATCCTCATTGAAGGAAAATCAGAAGATTCCCTCAGGCCTCAGAAGGCAGTGAGGCTGTTTGTATTACTAAGAAAGTTGCCAAAAGTGAGGAAGGCGGATCAAGAGCTTTCAAGTTGGAGGGAGAGAGCCATCCGGCCATCAGCTAGTTCACTAACCAGTAAATCAGGTGAAGCAGATGGGAAGGAATTCAAGCCTGCAGAAGTGGAATGATTGAGACAGTCCTCAGAGCTGTCATGCAGGAATTTCTGCAGTACACAGTAGCTCATAGCGCACAATTCTGGGACAGAGAGACCAGAGCTGAGCACCACCGGTGCCATTTCTTCCCCAGGCTGCCTTCAAGTTTCTTTCTGAGCCTCTATCTGTTTTATTCATGTTATTGTAAGACAAGGAAATTAAAACTACTAGCACATTACTGGTCCATAACTGAAAAAGGAGAAAGATGCCATTCACAACCCTGAAGGGCTCCTGGGGAGGATTCAGCTCAATGGGGCTTTGTGTGGTGAAGCCTAAACTGGCTGTGCTTGATCAGAGCAGCAGCTGGTGAGTGCTGACCCGCTCTGCGCGCTACAGAAGCAGAATCTGGAGTTCCCAAGATAATCGTGGTAGAAAAGGATCAGAGAAGTGAATATGAGTACAGAAAACCAGTAAGAATAAGGCAGTCTGAGGAAGGGCCAGCGAGAAACCCCTGACGGTGATTGCCGGAGCACTTGGACAGCCTGAAGGGGGCTGCTGTGAGGGAAAATGTGATAGACCTTCCCACACATTGCACAGGTATGAAACATCACAACTCTCTTTCTTTCTCTATACTTGAACTAGATTTTCGGTCCCCCTTGTTGCTTGGTAGTGACCTAAGTAATCTCAGTCAAGGTTAGGTCAGACACTTGGGGTTTAAGCTCAGTCATGAAGGCTACCTTCTCCATCAGTTCCACATTCTCCTTCAACTCATTCCTCCCTTCTGCCCAGGAGGTGATAAACATTCTAGAATGAAAAGACTTTAACTACCATCAAGGTCCCCAAGCATCCTTTGTTCATCTCAGGCAGCTGCCAAGCTGCAACTTATTCCCAAGGGCCCCTGGTGCATGACCCACTGCATATGCTGAAGTGACTGACCACTGTCCTCCCAAAGACTCTAATTATCTGTCCTTTATTCATTTTTTTGAGCCATAGTCTTACTCTGTCACCTGGGCTAGAGTGCAGGTTCGCAACCTCAAACTCCTGGGCTCAAGCAATTCTCCTGCCCCAGCCTCCTAAGTAGCTGGGACTACAGGTACATGCCACCATGCCAGGCTAATTTTTCTACATTCTGTAGAGATGAGGTCTCATTTTTGCTCAGGCAAGTCTCCAACTCCTGGCTTCAACCAACTTCCCACTTCAGCATTTCAAAGTTCTAGGATTATAGGCATAAGCCCTTGTGCCTGGCAGATTATCTAGTCTATGAAGACCACTCTGGCTCCTCCTCACTGGGGCAGAGATATAAGATGCCTTCATGTCCACAGCCTGAATGTCACGGCTCCCTACACCCTTCTCGGGGCCAGTAACTCTCTGGCCCTGTGCCTGTATCACTCTGGGGTTCAGCAAGGCTGCCCATGGGCCAGCTCTCTGGGAACATCTCAGAATTTGCTGGCCAGGATAGATGGTGGGTCCCCTAAGAGACGCACAGCCTTCCCATGATTATACCCTGAGACAAAGGCCAAGTCCCTTCTTGCCTTGGGTCCTCGAAACCCATCTTGGATTTCCAGTTGCTTTCCCCACCTGAACCCAACATAGGGGAGTGTGGGGCCAGGATCCGGAGACACATAAACTCACTGTTTGTTCTCCTCTCCCCTTTGAAGTTCTTTCCCCCAGTCAAGAAAAGTCTTTTATCCTCTTCTTGTGTGGCTGGAAATGGACTCCTTATCATTCTCCCCCCTGTATATTGTTTATGGGCAAACTCTGTCTTCTTCCTTCAGGCTTTGGCTCTTGATAATAAGAGCCATGCCTTTGGAATTCAGAAAGCATTTTCCTTTTCAAGTGCTGCGCCTCTCAGCTCAGTTCTCGGCTCCTCAAGGGCTTTTTGGCTGTAACTTCCATCTGACTTCCTCCACAGTGTAGATGAAAGACGTTCCAGTTTAAAATAATGAATTAATGAATTAAAAAGAAAGACAAGATGTTGCAGGTGCTGGAATAGTGGAGGAAAGAGGATGGGAAAAGGAAATGTGAGGAGAGGAAACTTCAATGAACACTAATACGTGTTTGAGATTGATGATACTGTGTTGGGTGAAGGGAGCCTCAGTGCAAACTGAACATTCTCAGTGTTCCCTATATATTTACAGATATTTGGTTTGAGTTGTTCTATGTGCAGATAGAGAAAAGAAGCTTCATTATAAGTCTGAGATGATGTACAGTAGAAGAGTAGCAATAGAAACTTGGAGCCAACCCTGACCTTGACAATGTAAGGTCCCCTATTCCCAACTACAAATCTGTAGAAACTTGAACTATCACATGGCAAGGACTATGGAGTCAAGCTAAATTTATCTCAGAGAGTGAAGACATCCTAGCTGACATTCAGGTTAAATAGGAAATGGTCAAAAACTTAGCTACGTTTAACTGTTAGCTACGTCTAAGGAGTAAGACATAGAAATTGTGAGGAATGTTCTGAAAAAGCAGGCTCGTCAGTGTGGACTGGAGGCATTCCTGTAGCAACACGGCTCAAGGGCCCTAGGTGAGAGATACTGGAACTGATACACTACCTAATATTGCCTGTAATTCACTTGAAACGCTGCTCTAGAGGGCCTCACAACGGTAATTAATGTCTGGTGGGCTGATCTTGCATGCAGGTAATACCTCTGTGCATCTGTTTCTATGAGTTGCTATGATTGAGTACTTCAGGGCTGTCTGAGAGAGGACAGAACAAGTATATTAGACAGGGTTCTCCAGGAAAATAGAACCAATAGGGAACATCTATATCTATATATCTATATGTATATTTATATCTGCATCTTACATGATTTATTTTATAGCAATTGGCTCACATGATCGTAGGGGCTGGCAAATACAAAATCTGGTCAGTCTGAAGGTGCCAGGAAACGGCTCTCTGGGCAGGGATGTTAGCCTTTTCAGTGAAGACCCTATAGCAATGGGAAGGACAAGGAGACCCTGAGCTGGGGGTTTTCACGGGGAAAGACTGGAGTAGAGGGAGGGAAGAACAGGCCTTCCTGGGCAGGTCTGAGCAAGCCGTCAGGAATGCACAGACGTGCCTGCGAGGAGATTTTCTGGAGACAGGAATCTCTAATGAGAAAGTGCAGACAATAAGCCTGTGAAAGCTGTTGTAGTGGCTTAGAAGGACCCAGAAAATGTTGGGTTTCATTGCCTTAGAAACTGTGAATTCAATTAATCTCAATATGACTTTTGTGGATTCACTCAAATTCATGCAAATATTGTTATCTATATCTTTCTACAAACTTCTCGAATTTGATAATTCTTAAAGGCAAAAGTACAGGGTACAGCTCCGAGCAGGTATCCTGCAGAGTTGTACTGATGAGTGTGCTCACACTGGCACAAAATCTGATCCGTCAAACTGATGGAGTTGTCTTAGTTTAATTAACTTAAAACAACAAGTGATTCAACTTGATGAACAAGAGCACAAGATTTGGGGTAAGATAACTGTGGATTCAAATTCCTGTGCCACTTTGATACTTTCATGACTTGGCTTAGGTATTTAATTTTTTGTCTTAGTTTCTTTGTCACGTACAGGTCTGTTATGAGCACTGGCATTTAGTAAACGCTCAATAAATCGGCATTATCATTATTATTATTATTATTATTATTGCTTGCTTCATCTTCTACCATTGCCACTTGTTTCCCTTAAACTTCAGCTGACATCAACGAAAGTGAGTTCTTAATACTCCTGCGGTTCTTTACCTGGGTGGGCAATTTGGAATCAAGGGACATTTGGAATGGGGTGGGAGTGGGGGCCTGCTGTTTTGGGTCACCCCAGTGTGGGGCGATTTCCGCTGGCATTTAGTGCTCAGAGATCAAAGGTAATTAAACACCCTGCAATTTGTGGGTCAGTCTTGCAATACAAATTAACCATCTCACCTAAAACACCAGTAAGGCCTATTAATGAGATGTGTTTTCATGGCCTATTAATGAGATGTGTTTTCATTTCTGCCTATTTTGAGCTAGAAAAGAGAAATGAAATGGAAGAAGAACTGAGCCCAGAAAGAAGGGTTTGTGAGGGGTTACATGTGCAAAGCATTGTCCTAACTGCTTGCAATATCATCTTCCTAGATTCCTCACAACCCATTTTACAGGTGAGGAAACTGAGGCCCAGAGGTTAAGCACTTTCCAGGGTTGTATACCTGGTAAATGGGAGAGCTGAGGCTGATGCTCTTAGGCATTACATTATCATGCTTCTCAAGAAGCAAAACAAAATAAAGCAAAAACAGCTAAATAATACAAAGCAGCCACTATGGGTATAATTGGTTTTAAAGTTTCCAATGATAAATGGAAATTCTTTAGTTTTTTTTTTTTTAAAGCCTCAAAAGATTAAAATAAAGTGATTTTCCTGGGTAGTTCCTCCCATTTCTGCCATAGGAGAAAGCAATTTAAGGGAAGTATTAGAGATTTCCGCAGCACCACATGTACTTTGTTACTCGTAGGTAATAAACCTCTCAGTGCCGTAAACACTGCGTGTGAATGTTTGTGAATGTGCATTTTCATATTTTCTATTTATACAGATAATTTTACACTGAAAGATTATTCACTCTCTATAGCATTCTAATGAAAAACTTTTTCTGCAAGCTTCTGCATAGCCAAGAACACAATAAGAAAAGTAAGTAAACAACCCTCAGAATGGGAAAAGATATTTGCTGGTTATGCTTCCAACAAAGGTCTTATAACCAGAATCCACAGAGAACTCAAGCGTAGTAGCAAGAAGAGAACAAATGATCCCATTACAGGGTGGTCAAGAGACTTAAAGAGAAACTTCTCTGAAGAAGACAGACGCATGGCCGACAGACATATGAAAAAATGCTCACCATCCTTAATTATCAGAGAAATGCAAATCAAAAGCACTCTGAGATATCATCTAACGCCAATTAGATTAGCCCATATCACAAAATCCCAAAATCACAGATGCTGGCAGGGTTGTGGAGTCAGGTGTCCAGTTTTCACTTGATAAATATTTCAGGGCAGTCAATGAGCATTGCCACTTTCTTTTGTTCAATCCTAGGCATTCTTTTTTCTTTTTTAATTAAATCATAGCTGTGTACATTAATGTAGTCATGGGGTACACTGTGCTGGTTCTATATACAATCTGAAATATTTTCATCAAACTGGTTAACATAGCCTTCATGTCATTTTCTTAGTTATTATGTTAAGACATTTATATTCTACATTTAGAAAGACTCACATGTACCCTTGTAAGATGAACCATAGGCGTGGTCCCACCAATCACCCTCCCTCCACCCATCAGCATTTTTTTTCATTAGCAAGCTCCTCCTCCTAACCTTAAAATAAATTGCTTCAGTTTCATGTCAATGTCATTTCATGTAATGTGAGTGAACTAGAATCTAGGTAAAAATTACTTTAGAGAATTATTTTTCGTCTTTATGTATTTGACATACTTTTTGGTGATTTTTATGCATTATGTATCCTGCAAAGATACAAATATTGCCACTTATACCATTGTTAGAGATTGTATAATATTTTAAAATGTTCTAGTATTGGAAGTTCTATTATCCACTTTATTGTCCCATTTTGGTTTTCAAAGATTCTGGACATACAAAAGCCACAAGTCTAAGGTTGTGCAGCATCATTGTCGAGCCAGTCCCTTCCCCTTTCTCCTCTCTGTTCCTTCATTCAAAATGTTTAGAGTTTAAAATGGTGCTTTCAGAACTCGGACCAGAATATTGTCAAACTCAAATAAAATGACTTGAATTTTCAAAAAAAAAGTTAATAGAATTATCTCTATTTAATATTTTTCTGCTGTAAATTTTCTTTTTCTTTTTCTTTTCTTTTTTTTTTTTTTTTTTTTTGTGCTTGCTGCTTCTAAGACCAAAAAAAATGAACAAATGCTGACAAATATGACCATGAGTTTCAGGGGTAGTTATCTAATGAAGTGGATCTGTCATTGACCCATTACTGTGTTGTTATTATTCTATATATGACTGTAAACTTTATTGTGTATATCGTTATATATATATATGTAACCTTATATCATGGTAGCATATTGTTTCACAGTCTGCATGGAATATGACTTTTAGTGTTCTTTAACCTGACAACCTAAAAAAAAAAAAAAGAATTGTTATTGGTCTTCAAAAAAACCACCTGGACAGACATACCTGCTCATGCTTTTAAGTGCAAGCACTTTGGGAGCATGAGGCAGGAGGACCACTTGGGACTAGGAGTTTGAGACCCCCCCCCATCTCTATAAAAAGTAGGAAAAATTAGCAAGTGCACACCTGTAGTCCTACTTACTCAGGAGGCTGAGGTGGGAGGATTACTTGAGCCCAGGAGTGTGAGATTGCAGTGAGCTATGACACCACTGTACCCTGCACTCTGTGTAACTTGAGAGCTATCCAGGTCACCACTACTCTCTAAAGTGTTTCTAAAGCAGAGGGACATCTCTTCCTAAAATTCAAGGTCAAGTGAATACCCATGCATTTCACTGTAGATATGATATTATAAGTGGTTAGATAAAGTGTAAGTAGTAACATGATTAGTACTATCATTTGCAGGGTGACCTAGCAACTTAGCTATCATTTGTGAACTCTGAGTGTTAAACAGCCTATTTACAATGTGACTTTTGGAACATCGTGCATTCACAAGTTGATTCTTTCTTCTTATTATTGTAAGTTGATTGTCTTAGTCCATTTTGCACTGCTATAACAGAATGTCACAGAGTAATCTATAAAGAGCAGAAATTCATTCTCTCATGGTTCTGAAGGCTGGGAAGTCCAAGGTTACAGTGCCATTACTGCCTGATCTTGGTGCTTCTCAGATGGTGCCTTGAATGCTGTGTCCTCTGCAGGGAAGGAACATTGTGTCCTCACATGGCAGAGGGGAAGGCGAGAGAGAGAGAGAGAGAGAGAGAGAGAGAGAGAGAGAGAGACAGTCCACTCCCACAAGCTCTTTTTTGTGGCATTAATCCATTTGTAAGGGTGGAGCCCTCATGACCTTAACACTATCTAATAGGCTCCTCTCTCCTCCAACATGTGAATTTTGGGGGACACATTCAAACCACAGTATTGATTATCCCTGAAAACTGGCTGAATGATCAGGAACAAAACGTTGAAAATAAACGTAATCTGTTCCACCTGAAAATAAAAGGATTTGTGCCATGTTCAAGCCCCTACAGAATTCCTTTGCAGTGACAAGATAGTCAATAGTTACTGCCAAATCCAAATGCAAACATAGGTGGTTCTCAGCACGTTAGATTCAGATCAAATCCTTATGTTATTTCACCATTTTGAACTAATCTCGTTCGCTGCTTTTGTTTACAAAAATATTCTCTGTGCCAAAGAAGAGAAGGAAGAATTTTCCTGCAGAGCCAGAATCTGAAATTACTCATTATCTCCGCAAGAAACTTCGGTGTAACCCAAGAATAACTGTAACATCTGTTTATTAAAAAAATCTCAAATTGCCCTGGTGACGAGATCCAGATTCATGTACATTTCGCTAATATTTAGCATCTGTATCAAAATAGAAAAGCAGAGTGGGGCTAAGGTAAGGCTTTATTAACTATGTAAATTCTATTTTCTTATCCTGCTAGGAAAATACCAAAGATGCGTTTCAGATTTGTTTCTAAAAGTTAAAGATAAATTAAGTAATTTTTGTAAAACTTTGTCTTCAAAACATCACACAGCATTCCTCCCAGGCTGATTTGACTTGATAGACATAAAAATCTTTGTTTTGGTTGTAAAAACAGTATTGCCAAGATCTTTGACAACTCAAGAGGGAACACCCTCCTTTTTTCTTTTTCCAGCTATTGTTACACATTTGGGATATTTGCTTTTATTGTTTCCTCATGTAAAATACGCCTGATTTTTATCCTTGAAAAATAATAATCCCTTGGAAAGATTATTTTTGAACTGAAATTTTAGGAAGCATATATTTAGAAGGTCTTTCAACTGCTCAGTATCCAACTTTTGATTTGCTTAAAAATACTATGCCCCATAAAAATTTTTACTTTGATTCATGACATTCTGACTTGATTATGATGACTTGTTTTTTTTATTTGAAGTAGATTTTTAAAAAATACATGCTTAAAATATGCAATGTGAATATTTGTAAAATATTTTTAGAAAATTAAAATCACCCACAAACCTACCACCCAGATGCAATTGTTACATCTGTATATTTCTTTCTTCTATTTTATCTCTCTTTACATACACACACAGACAATACACACACATTTTGAAATATAACTCTAATCATACTGTATATGCAGTTTTTATATCCAATTTTTTGGCTTAAATTTTGTTATGGGCACTTTCCTTAGCTATTGAGC
>NW_003852516.1:641888-657162 GCF_000181295.1 Otolemur garnettii
TTAATTATTATTTATTAATTCATTCTTTAATGCTAAATTAATATTATTTATTAATGTATTCTTGATTACTATGATTTATTAATTCATTATTTAATACTAAATTAATATTATTTATTAATTTATTATTTATTTAATAATAAAGTAATATTAATAAAATTTAATAAATTTTTAATAATAAATTTAAAAATAATTTTAATTCAATTTTTGGTATTTGTTGTCTATGATGTTTCATTATTCAAAATGTGATGGACTGGAATTCCTGAATTGACTGGAGCTGGGACTCAGATGCAGTTGCTTCCCGACTGTGAGGTTAGGAAAATCCTTGCCCACCCTTCTTCTCTGGAATGCACCTGAAATGCAATTATTTTCCTGAAGCATTAGAGCATCTGTGTGACAGGCTGAATACCATCTGTCCATGAATACACCCACCGCCACTCAAAGAATCAGAGAAATTCATCACGACCGAAAACGGGGACAAACTTGAAAAGCAAATCTCAGCGTCAGGATTTGAGGTCAGAGGGAGGGTGGTGTCCCTGGGCAGTGTCCTCACTGATCTTTGCATGGAGTCTATCTCTGTATCTTGTGGGGAATGGCAACGTGCGTGAATAGAAAAACTATAAACTCTTGACACTTAGGCGACACAGAGACTCTGCTGGGAGACAGATGTTAACTGGGCCTAATAAGAACGTCTTCACCTTCATTTCACAAGGGGGTCTGCAGCAGGCAGACCTGTGGCCCTGGGGTCTGGCAGCAGCTCTGCAATTTCACAAACACTGGGGAGAGCTTTTTTCAGCACTTTGGCAATAACCACAGTGAAAGCAACAATGCTGGCGGTGCAGGCGGCTAACCATAACAGGAGGTAAGTTCCAGTGTGGAATCGGCTCAGAATGAAGCTATCATGGCTCAGCTTGGGTCATTATGATGAAGAAAGAAAGAACTCTCACAGTCTGGGAAGTATACGTCTTTGGAATGGGACTCCTCCAAAACGAGTATAAGTTTGATTTTTGGATCCTGAGCTGAGACAACATTTCAGCTTCCCTGACATCACGGCTGCATATTCCCCAGAACCATAGGGGCAGGTACGATCTAGCCTGTAAGGCAGTAGCCAAGCACCAAGATTGGCTGGTGTATCCTCGGTGGTTCCCCTGAAAATATTAAAGAATACTCGATAATGAAGGTGGAGGCTGAGAGGTGGTGAAATGTTAGATATTAATATTCACGTGACTGTCTTTGTACTGATAAGTTCACAAAGCCTAAAATATTTAGATTTCATAAACTATGTTCTGCTAATTATCTGTATCAGGATGGAATCAGTATAAGGAAGAAAAACAGCTCCAAGAATTTGTGCCAGTGACCTTGAACTGCCGTAACAAAACGCCAGAAACTGCGCAGCCTAAACAATACAAATTCATTTCTCACAGTTTTAGATGGTGGGAAGTCTAAGCTCAAGGTCCAGCAGGGTTCAGTTTCTGGTGGGGGCTGTCCTCCAGCCATCTTACTGCTGTGTCCTCACATGACTGAGAGAGAGGGGGCTCTGTTATCTCCTCCTTTTCTCATAAGGACACCAGCCCTATTGGATTACAGCCCTACCCTTATGACATTTTTCAACTTTTACCAACTCCTAGCAGGTCCTAGCTCCAAATACTGTCATACAGTCATCCTGGCAGTTAGAGCTTCAACACATGAATTTTGTAGAGACACTCACATTTAGTCCACAAGAATATTTTTAAACCAACAGAATTTAATGCAAGAAATTGCGTGCTTACAAAATTGATGAAGGGATGAGAAGAAGGTTTAGTAATGAGAATTGCCATAGAATGAATCATCCTGTCCATGTAATTATTGAGACCGTCACTGTGTTACTAAAGTAGATGCCCTATGGTTCTAACATAGGACACAAATGTTTTCATATTCTGGGCTCATTTTGAGATATCAATCCATAAATATTTTCCTTATTTCTCATTGCCCATCTCCAATTTTCTTTCTTCTAAGCCCATGACATTTGAATAAAATTCTGGTCACACACTGTGCATTGGCATCCAGCTGTACACCTGGCCATCTATTCTTCAAGGCAGTGAAACTTCCAGGAAAACTGCCCAGTTCTGTTCCCCGAAGAACTGCCCTCCCCTGCACCTGCCCTGGCCACTCCTGTGCAGAGCTGCGATGTTGCAGCCTTCCACTTCTGACAGGAGTGAGCGTATTGGGCAGAACTGCCTATAAACTGGCCAGAGTTTTTTCTCTTTTGTGAACTAGATGCATTAAATGCCCTCTAAAGCTGTAAGCATGGATTGAGGGGGGGTGACACTAACAGTGAAAGAGGAGCAAGGGAGTGTGAGCCACCTTCTCATGCCATTTACCTTGGACCACCAGCACTACCTCAGTGGAATCTCTCACGTCCCACTTTCTCCTGATGTTTGAGTGAGGCTGGGCAGCTCTAACTATGTGGCAAAGAGGATCAGATACTGTTCAATTCACAGGTTTCCCCTGCTTTTTTTTTTTTTAACACGGTCACAACAAACCACCTCACGCCTATTAGGAAGACTCCTATGGCCAAAAATATCCTGGAAAATTGGCCAAAATGTGGAGACATCTAAACCCTCTTATGCATTGTTGGTGGCAATGTAAGATGGTGCCACCACCATGGAAAACAGTATTGTGGTTCCTCAAAATATTAAAAATAAAATCACTATATAATCCAGAAATTCCAGTTCAGGGTATACATCTAAAAGAATTGGAAGCAAGTATCAAAGAGATATTTGAATACCCATGTTCATAGCAGTGTCATTCACAATAGCTGAAAGGCAGAAGCAACTCAAGGGCCCACTGGTGGATGAATGGATCCACAAAATATGATACAGCCACACAGTGTAATAATTTTCAGCCTTAAAGAGGAAAGAAATTCTGACATATGCTACAACATTGAGGATGTTATGCTGAGTGAAACAAGCCCGTCACAAAAGGACAAATACTATAATATTTCTCAGTATTTATAGGAAGTACCTAGAGTTGTCACATTAGTAAAGACAAAAGGTAGAATGGTGGCTGCCAGGGGCTGAAATATGGAGCAACCAGGAGTTATTGTTTTGTGGGTATGAAATTTCACTTTTGCAAGATGAAAAGATTTCTAGAGATGGACAGTGGTGATGACTGTGCAACAGTATGAATGTACTTAGTATCACCGAATCATGCACCAGAAACGCTTAAATTGGTAAATTTTATGTCACGTGTACCTTACCATAATTAAAATTTAAAAACATTTTTTACAAGTAGAACAAAGGCACTATATGGCTGGTGGTGGGCCATGAGGGTAACCAGTTGCGTCTGTATTTAGGGCCTGCCAGAGGCTACATACCAACCTCCACGTGCTGCAGACAGCTTGAGTGTATTGGGATCTGCTGGGGTCAAAGGCCACTGTTGCAGAACTGTCTCCATTACAACTCAAGCCAGGTGGGGAATTTTATCTTGTTCTAGGCCCCAAGGAGAGCAGACAGCCTTTCTACTAGCTCAGTAATAGGTTACATCATGCAGGGGTACAAAGTGAAGCAATTTGCCTTTCATGTTGGAGAGGCTATTTCAACATCCCCCAGACTATTGTGGAATCCTAGAAAACTCCTTGAAATGAAGCATGCTGAGTGTTCCCAAAACGCATCTCCCACCTTCGGATACATGTGTGTCTTCTTTGCGCATCTGCCAATTTCTGTTGACCAGATATAATCATGTTGTTATCAACGTAGTGAGTCAGCATGGTACCCCTAGTATCGTATACTGATCAGAGCTCCTGTGAATCACTTGTGACAGATAAAAACAAACTGCTTATCATCATCTCTGTTTAGTGGAATGAACAGGCAACAGTTATTTTGGAAGAATTGCAACTGGTGGGAATGTTGAAATGAATGTTGAATGAACCTCGTAGGATTTGACAGAGGAGGATAGTATGAATAAAGACATAGAGATAAGCAAATGCAGGGTATAGAAAGTGACTGGTTGAGTAATTAATACAGCCAAACATATTTATTGAGAACCTAATAGATGACCGTGACTTAGTTGGCTGCATTTACAAAAGTCAATGGTACTATGTGGCTGGGTCTTAACTGACAGAATAAGAAAATAATTCAGAATGCAATTGTAAAGCACTTGGAAGTTTTTAAGCTGGAGAGTGATATGATTAGAGTTGCTTTTTATGAAGATTCCTCTGGCAGGAAAGGCTCATAGTCCAGCCAGGAGGAAGCAAGGAGGATGTGAACTACAGTGATGACAGTACAGTGAAAAAGGAGGGGAAGGATGGGATGAAAAAATGTTGCACAGGAGGAAATTGAGTCTGTCCTGATGCAGGGGGCCAGAAAAAGACATGAGCCAAACAACTCCAAGGTTTCAATCTTGAGTGACTAAGATCAACAAAAGAAATAATGAAGTCAAGAGGAAGAATTGGTATTAGATGGAAGATACTAATGATAAGACCTGATATTATTACATTAAAGCACTTTAGGACTGTGATTGCTCTTGTTCATACTTTTATCCCCATGCTTGGCACACGGTGGACACTCAACAAATATTTGTCATAGAACATGCTATATGCTCAACTCACTGAATTGTCACATCCACCCTAAGAAGGTAGCATCATGATCTCTCAGTTTTGCTATTAACTCTATGTTTATTTTTACCTAAGGCATATATAAGAATATAGGTATAATATGATGAGCATTCATATATAGAGAGGGTGCCAAAAGATGTGTGCACACTTTAAGAAAGGAAAAAACTATATTAAATTTGTAATACTCAAGTAATGTTTGACTTCTGCAATTACAAGAAGGGCTCAACATGACTTGTATTCATCTCTTGTTGTTGATTTGTATTGAGTATTACAATTTTAATATTGTCTCTTAAAATGTGTATACATTTTTTGGCACCCTCTCTATATATCTGCTGCTCAACTTGAGAAACAAAGCATTATAAAACTTATATGTGCCAATCCATTCAGGCTGCTATAACAAAATACCATAAGCAGAGTGGCTGACAAAGAATAGAAATTTATTTCTCACAGTTCTAGAAGCTGGGAAGTCCCAGATCAGGGCACCAACCTGTTCGGTGTCCAGGGAGGGCCTGCTTCTTGATTCAGATGTGGCTTTCTTTTCACTGTAACCTCATGTGACCAAATAGCTGAAGGATCTTTTCTCAGGCCTCTTTCATAAGGACACTAATCCCATTCATGGGTGAGATCAACTTTTTAAGATTTGAAAGGTGAGTGAGATCAAGTAGTGTTTGTCTTCTGGTTTATTTCCCTTAGTATAATGTCCTCCCAGGCCATCAATGTTGCCACAAATGACAGGATTTCATTCTTTTTTTGGCTGAATGGCATTCCATTTTGCATGTATATACCACATTTCATCCATCGATGGACACTCAGGTGATTCCTTATCTTGGCTGTTGTGAATAGTGGGGCAATGAACACACAAGCACAGATCCCTATTCAACATACTTATTTATTTTGGAAAAACACCCAGTCTTGGATGCTGGATCATAGGGTGATTCTATGTTCAGTGTTTTTAAGGAAACTCTAGGCTGTAATTTGCATTCCCACCAACACTGTGTAACATTCGCCTTTCTCCACATCCTTGCCAGGACTATTGTCTTTTTGATAACAGCCATTACAACTGAGGTGAGGTGATGGCTCGGTTGTGCTTTTGCTTTGCATCTCCCTGATGATAGTGATATTGAGCGTCTTTGCAGATACCTGTTGGCAATTTGTGTGTCTTCTGAGAAATCTCTACTCAGGTCTCTCGTCCACTTTAAAATAAAATTACTTGTATTTTTACTATTGACTTGTTTGAGTGCCTTGTATATTCTGGATATTAACCTCTTATCAGATGCATAGTTGGCAAATATTTTCTCCTATTCCCCAGGTTGTCTCTTCACACAATTGGTTGTTTCCTTTACTATGCAGAGGCTTTTTAGTTTGATGTAATTCCGTTTGTCTACTTTTGGTTGTGTTGCCTGTGTTTTTGAGTTCATTCAAAAAATCTTTGCCCAGTCCAATGTCATGGCAAGCTTCTCCCTACATTTTATTCTACTAGCTTTATAGTTTTAGAAGGGGACTATTTTTAAAACTTGCCTGTTCAGAATAAGTATTCTTTTTCATGCTTTCCTAGAGTCTCCTTTTGGAAGAGGGGAGCTCTATCTGCAAGCCCCTGATTTTGTTTATATTTTTGACTTAGAGCAAGGCCACAGAAGACATCAATGCTTTGCCATCATTAAGTTCATAAAAATCCTAGAAGAGAAGATGTCATTTCTATGTATCTTAACAAGGCAGAACACTGAATGCAGTTCTGACCATATCATCTTCAGTAGCAAATGCAATTCTAACTGAGGCTGGCCTTGCTCAGAGACGTGTGCCGCCCCTCCCCACATAACATGGACCACTTGGATTTAATACTGCTGAATAGGATTTTACTGAATTTGTAATCATTAGTAATCCCACCTCTGAGGAAACACTTGTTGGCTTCCCTGCCAAATCAGAAGTTTTAGTTGCCTCAGGAGAAATGTAAGAATTCTGGAAAAAGTCTTGCAAGTGTTTTTGATAAGTATCCAAATCTCCACAGGCCACTCAAGATCACAGGATTTTGGGAAAGTTCCCAGTTAATATCAAGTTTTTATTTAAAAAATTCCTTTAGCAATATTATTGGCAACTGGAATATATCTACGTGGTAAAAAGTTCGTAAGAAGAGGTTCTCTAGAAGATATTTGGTAATATATAATCAAGTAATTTAGGTCTTAGATATAAGCATCCTTAGAGCTCTTTAAAGACATTACCAAGTCCCTTTTCAAAAAAAAAAATCAGAAACACAAAAGGTAGAGACTGTATCATTTTGACTCTCTCTCTAGTTGCCTTCTCTGTAAAGTCGGTACACTACAGGGGAGGCTAGAATAATGAATTAACCTTGAAAGCCTAGTGACTTCACACAACAAGAAGTGTGTATTCTTTTCACTTAAAAAAGAATCTGCTCTAGTTCTTCAGAGTGGCCCTTCTAATAATGACTCAAGGATATACTTTCTTTCTCTCCTATCTCATTTCAATCTAATACTGAATACTTTGGGGCCAGAATGTCAGAGCAAATTCATCATTATTATTATTTTCATATGCTGAAAGCAAATTCATTATTTCTATTTTCTCTTTATTCTCAACAGGCATCTTTCAGGCCATCAAGACAGGAAAAGAGCTGAAAGGCCACACAGGGGCTTTACAAAGATTAGCCGTGAAGCTGCACAACCCACTTCCACAGTCCATTGGCCTGACCTAGTCACACGGCCCCATTCAACAGCAGGGAAGTTGAGAAGTATACTCTTCTGTGTACCTAGGAAGGACTGGAGATTTAAATATTGGTATGCACAGTAATATCTACCATTTCACAAAGGTAAAAAGAAATCACTTTCTCCAAGTGATTTCTCCAACAATCTCCATGATTCTCCAAATCATGAGACAGGTGGTAAAGTCAGGACAACCACAAGGTGCCCTGGCAAGGGAAGAAGTAGTCCAATGAACATGCAGGTAGTTAGTTCTGAACTCTGTTGTCTCACATTGGCTGGAAGGTGAAAAGAGGTTTGTTAACATACACTTATTTTTCATCCAAGAGTCATAAATACTAGAGAAAAATAGTCATATTCCAATCCATTGGACATAGGCTAATTTAGCACGCATCTGGGTGTAGATCCATCTGCAAATTCTGCAGAGCTGGAGAAAAAGACTTTTTTTACTCTCTCACTTCTTCGCTTGGGGCCAGATGGAGAGTTTCTGCTCTGCGAAGGCTCCGAATGCAATATTCATCCAAATAGCCTGTGGTTCATTCCAGACACCAGATAGCAAACTTGAAGAACTGAGTATAGGATCCTGAGTCTAGCCATTGATTTTTCTCAAAGCCTTAGGGAAAATGTAGGCAGCAGATTGTTCCTCGTGAGGGTCCCTTTGGCATCTCCACATGCTCTGCCACCACCTTACGTGGTCCGCCTTCATGTCCTTGCTGTCAGTCATACCGCAGTTATAGAATTTAGTATCCTTCTCATTGGGGCTTCCCTTCAATTTCCCAGCATCTGCCATGTTATCCTGAATACGACCAGCAGTTAAATAACAGTAATATTTTTTGAGCAAATGAATGACTGGTTTTGCTTTTCTCTCTCCTTGGGATGAATATAGTCAGCCATTTACTCCCGATTCCCTCATCTTATTGCCTCCAATTCTTGTTGCTTTATTTAATCTCTTTCGCTCTGCTTGGGCTGTGTTGTGGGCAGCAGTGAAGCTGGGGGTTGGGGGCGTACATCAACTTAAGTATCAGAAAGCTCAACATGGCTATTTGGAATCAACACAGTTTGTGAGTTAATAACTTACTCAATCGTGATGGGGGCTGGAAGACAAGTTTTCTCAAAGACAAGATTTCTCAAAGAATTGTTCGATCAAACTAAAATGTTTACAGAAATTTCTTTCCCCATTATGTTATTTCTAACATGTTTGATGTAGTGTATCCTAATAATCTGAGTATAATTCTTGATTCATTTTAAACTAAGGCTGATTTTATAACTATGATTAATGCAAAGTGTATTTTAAAATTAGTCTGTGATTTTTTTTTAACCTATGCTCATAAGTGACAGGTCAGAAGTACCTCCATTCAAAAAATTACTCACCAAGCATAAGATCTTTTACTCACTTAGAATGTTTCCCCTGGAACATATGTAAGATTCATGGTATTGATAGAATTTGGAGATAGAAGATACCTGTGAGGTCAACAAGGCAGGTGACTTCCTCATTTTATAAGTGAGGAGAGTGAGGCCGGTGTGTGAATTTGCACCAGAGTGCCCCTGACTCTCTTCCTGGTATTGGAAATTATACCCTCGGTCAATCTCAGGAAAGGCAAATAGCGGTTTACAGTACTTGTTCTAGTTGCCTCCTAGAGTGGTACCAGGACAAAATGGTAGCAGATGTGTGAAGGGGAGCTGGGATTTTAAAATAATTTCAGCACCTGCATTGGTTAAATCCACATTTTTTTTTGAAGGCTGAAATTTGCCAGCTAGTCATTAGATTAGAAGGAGATTTGGGGGGAAAAAGAGTCTTATAATCAAAGAATTCACAATCCAGTGGGAAAGATGAGTAAGAGTTAGGAAAAAATCCAATAGACATTATTCCAAGAACTATGCACAGTTGTAGAAAATTTTAGCCATGGTGCAGAGTCGTGCGCTTAGGGCTGTAAGTATAGAAGGTGTGGGCCGTTTCTCTGTTGGGCTTTTCCACGGCTTAATACTACAAATGGCAACAGCTACTCTTATAAATGGAAACATGACCTCTCACAATGGATGCTTTGTATCTCTGTCTTCCAGTTCAGCTGCAGCCAAAGAAGGTGGCAAGTCTGCACCCACCGCTGTGCCAAGGGAAAACCGCCTCTTCCAACAGTGCAGTCGCAGGTTGGTGTGAGCCGCCTAGAGTGACACCCCAGGGCGCCCACACTGTTCCCGTCACACGTATTCCCACCCTTCTCCTAAATGCCACGCGGCCGCGCCTGTGCTGAAACATGCAGACAGAGCCCGCCAGACCCCACGGGATCTAGAGGTTACGCTGTAGCCTTTTCCCGCTCCGCCCCGAAATCCCACCTATTCTGGCAGGCCCTGGAAGGAAGGCGCTGGGCAGCGCGCAGCCCCGCGCAGTCCCGTCTCTCTTCCCAGAGGCCACATCTAGCACAAAGCCCTCATTGTGTCTTGGGAAACAGTGGTCTCACCCAATTATGCGAGCAGCTCTGCCTCCCGCATCCCCAGAGACGAGGCGGGGTTGCTGCGGGCCACGCAGGTGGGCGGCGGGGAGAGCCGCGCACTCTAGGGCCGCGCGGGAGCCCCGGGCCCCGCGCGCCGGTGCCGCCGCACCTGGGGGTGGAGCCAAGACTCGCAGCCGCCCCCGCCCGCTCCGCGGCGAAGCCCCCTCCGCGCCCCTCCCGCCGCGCCGCAGACGCGCAGGTGCGGGAGGCCGCGCCCGCCCCGGCCCCTGCAGACGCGGGCCCGCCATGGAGCACATCCGCACGCCCAAGGTTGGTGGCCTGAGCACGGCGGAGGAGGGAGAGGGGTCGGAGGAGAAGGGATGCTCAGCGCCGGGAGGCTGGACTGCCCAGCCGATTGCTGGCGGAGCCTGGACCGCGAGAGGGAGGCGCAGGCAGCGATCGCCTGAGCATCTCCGAGGTCGCTGGGAGGTGGCCTTTCTTTTGCTGCCTCACAGGCCTCACTTCGCTGCCGCCCGATCTAAGCACTTATCCTTGGGGGTGCTAGTGGACATGGGGGGACTGCAGGGAACCCTAGCTGTCTGCTGGAATCTGGCTGCTTACTGGGCTGGCAATAGGCTTTTTCTTTTAGCTGTTGGCTGCCTGGGCCTTCCAGTGACAGGTGCAGGGTAAACGACCTCCTCGCAGTTGTGCTGAATGCGCTTGGAAGCTCATTAAATCTGGGGGTCGGTCCACTGCACTGGGCCTTCCTCGCACCCCCGGCAGCCGCAGGGACCTTCTCCAGAGCTGACGGTCGATATTCACTGTAGGTTGAATGATAGTGCGTTCTTGCCCTTTCCAGTCTGTTTCGTTCTTTGGAGATCTTGAGGGGAAGGATGCAGCTTACAGATTCGTTATGCACCAGTGTGTTTTAAACAACACCCACTCCCCAAAAGCGACCGGTCCCTGATCAGTTGTTTCCCATGAAATAACACTGGAAACGTTGACCGCTGTTACTCATAGTTGTACTAATATAATAGAGAGTGAAAATGATGAGCGACATTCCTGTCTGAGAAAATCCCTAATAGCTGGTGAAAAAATGTATTTTAAAATTTTATTGGCTGTCTCTTGCTACTGCCACCACAATTCCTTGCATTTCCAAGATGATCTCCTATTCAAAGTCCAGGCCCCCGACAGAATCAGATTTAAGCTAGGTCAGCGTGGCCAGAGCCGAGGGAGCTGGGGGGCGAGGGGAAGAGGGCCGCTGCTTTATTACGCCTAAAGAATTCATTCCTAAATTTTGGAAAGGTTCCTGAGTCCCTCTTTGTAAAAACAGCTTTAAAATTATCTCATGGCGGTGGAAGAAAGATTCTGTTCATTTACTGGAGAATGTCAGTTCCAACAGTAAGTATAAATTGTATTGATTTTGCACCATGGAATTAAATTGTTACTTCACAACCAGGAAATTGTAAACTTAGAAGATAGTGCCATAAACCGCAAGATAGGTGGCTGGAAGCTTTCAGAGTTTAAGTGGTACTAAATAATTTATTCTGGAATGATAGATTGAACTTATGGACTCCCTCTGCCCTTGCCAAGGGCATTCTTTGATCTTTTGTGATGGAGACCCTTTGTGAAGGATAGCTGAGGTGAATGTCAGTAGAAAGAACGAGAGGGTTACACGGCACTCGTTCATGGATGTCATTTTCTTTTAGAATATTAATTTTGGGGAGTAAAGGCTTTTTCTGGTCTATATTCAAACTCACCCAGTACAAAATCATATGTGTAAACCTGAACAGCGATTAATGTTCTCATTTATTCTTAAAATTGCTTTTTATAGATACCCCACTAAGCAGCATAGTACTTCACGTCAGAAACCCCCTTCTATCTGGAAATGGACAGAAACTGGGGGAAAATGGAGCATTGTCTGATGTGTCATTAATTTGCAGAGGGCCATTAACATTTAGGATAAAGCTGGTGGAAAAATCCTGAAATTTCAGAGGTTGGGTGGATCAGCTTCATCCCTTCATTCTTTCCATTCCACAAGTTTTTGAGAACCTTGCCTGTATCAGGCTCAGTGTTAAGGGCTGGGAGCATCCAGAAACTCACAGTCTAAAGCAGCGGTTCTCAAGCCATCCTCAACCCCTTTTAACTGTATTGCAGGTTCGCGGCATTAGGAAGGTTGAGGACCACTGGTCTAAAGGGAGGCTGCTGTAAATGTGTCCTTGTGTGACAGAGGCAGATGCAAGGTGCGATGGATAGAGAGGGGAGAGTGGCTCAGCTCTGTCACAGAGGACTTAGAAGGGTGGCCTTCATGTGGAAGGAGTCACCTAGAACAGAAGCTCTGTGTGTGTCATGATTAAGCAGTTTCTGTTTCCCCTGCCCCTAGACCCTCGGCACCTTTATTCTACTTTCTGAGAATTTGCCCATTCTAGATGCACCATGTGAATGGAAACGAACATACCTTATCTGTCCTTTCTGGCTTAGTTCACTTAGCGTGAGGTCTTTGGTCATCCATGTTGCAGCGTGGACCAGGACTTCATTCCCTTCGTGTGGCTGATGATAGTCATTGTAGGTATAGACCCCATTTTGTTCATGCACTCATCTAAGTGTTGTAGACACTTAGGTTGTCTCCACCATTTGGTTTAAAGGTATCTGTTTGTGCCCCTGTTTTTAATTCTTTTGGGTATAGGAGGTCGGACAATTGAGTTTGAACTCAATCTAGAAAAAGTGCTACCTACCTTGTTGCTGAATATCACTGCAGTTGCCTTGAAAGTACTCCCCTCAGAAAGCCATGCATTGACGCCAGCACCTACTCCACCCCACTCTACCCTTCAGAGCAATTTTGGAACTCTTTTTTTCTGGAGTGACCATCAGAGCTGTCATTGTATGGCACACAAAAACAGCAACAACAGTAATGAGTGCCACTCGGCAGGACACCACCACATGCTGACACAGACACAGCTGTGAGACACTGAGATACCAAAGTTATGAAACCTTAGCCACTTGTTGGTACAGTGCTGCCAGTGTCAACGCATGGTGGCAAGTTTGTGAACTTAAGTGTATGAAGACAGCTCTTATGGTCATTCCAGAAAAAGAGTTCCAAAATTACTCTGAAGAGTAGACTAGGCACTGGCATCAGTGCACAGCTTCCTCAGGGGAGTACTTCAAAGGTGACCATAGTGATATTCAGCAATGAGGTAGGTAGCACGTTTACTAGGATGAGTTCATGAACTTAATTGTCCAGCCTCGTATGTATTTACACATCTACCTGAGAGGTGCTGCAAACGTTCCTGGTGTTTCTTGACTCCTTCCATGTGAAGGCCGCCCTTCTAAGTCCTTCATGAAACAGCTGATCCACTCTTCCCTCTCTATCCACGGTAACCTACACATGTCTGTCATACAAGGACATACTCACAACTGCTGCCCTTTAGACTGGGAGTTTCTGGATGCTCCCAGCTCTTAACGCAGAGCCTGATCCAGAAAACGTTCTCAAAGGCTTGTGGAATGAAAAGAATGAATACATGAATCTGATCCGCCTGCCCTAAACTCTGTAATTTCAGATTTTTCAGATTAAAAAGTTTTAGAAATAGTGTTGATGGTTACACCACACTGTGAATGAACTTAATGCCACTGAATTATACACTTAAAAATGTGCTTTCCCTGGCACGTAACCAGTGCTCAAAAAGTCTTTATTGAGTGAACGAGTTTGTTGAATGAATGAATTCTGGCTCTACTTAACTTGGCAAATGCCCATCAGCCATTAGCATGATAGTGGGAGGCAGTGTGGCTCCAAGTCAGATTCTCAGGTTAAATTCTTACTCTGCCATTTGCTCATTACCTGATTAAATATGTTATTTTCTGTTCTTGACATAATTTAAAAAAATGAGATATAATTCATAGATCATAAGATTCACTTTTTAAAATGTCCAATTCAGTGCTGTTTAGTGTATTCACAACATTGCGTAACCATCACTCCCATCTTTCTTTTTTTTTTTTTTTTTTTTGAGACAGAGCCTCAAGCTGATCCCCTGGGTAGAGTGCTATGGCATCACAGCTCACAGCAACCTCCAACTCCTGGGCTCAAGCGAGTCTCCCGCCTCCGCCTCCCAAGTAGCTGGGACCACAGGCGCCCGCCACAACGCCCGGCTATTTTTTGGTTGCAGCCGTCATTGTTGTTTGGCAGGTCCGGGCTGGGGATTCGAACCCGCCACCTTAGGTGTACGTGGCTGGCGCCTTAGCCGGTTGAGCTATAGGCGCCGAGCCACTCCCATCTTTCTAATTTCAGAACATTTTCACTACTCTGAAAAGAAACCTAGTATTTATAGCAGTCATTCCACTTTCTCTCTTGCCCGCCCTGGACAGCCACTAATCTACTCCTGTCTCTACCTATTTGCCTGTTCTGGGCATTTTATATAAATGAAACCACACAATGTGTGGTCCCTTGTGACTGATGTCTTTCAGGTAAAGGTTAATCTATACCATAGGGGACGTCATTCATTTTTATTATGGACTAATGTTCCAGTGTATGGATAGGCCCACACTTGTTTATGCAGTCGTCAGTTGATAGATATTTGTATTGTTTCCATTTTTGGTTTATTATGAATAGTACTTCTATAAACATTTATGTACACCTTTTTTTTTTGGTATGAACATGTCTTTCACTTTTCTTGAGTGTATGCTCAGGAATAGAATTGTTGTCTCATATCCTAAGCATGTGCTTAAGCTTTGAGAAACCAACAGTTTTCCAAAGAAGCACCATGTTACATTCCCATCAGTGATGTCAGAGGGTTCAGGTGCCTCCATATCCTCACCAACATTGGATGTTACCTGTCTGTTTGATTCTAGCTATCCTGATGGATGTGAAGTGAGATCTCATTGTGGTTTGACATGCATTTTCTTGATGGCTAATTACATTGAGCTTCTTTTCATATGCTTATTAGCTATTTGTAAATATATCTTCTTTCACAAAACATTTATTTAAATCCTTTGCTTGTTTTTTAATTGTGTTATCTTTTTATTGTTGAGATGTAAGTGTTCTTTATAGATTCTGGATACTCGATCCTTGTCAGATATCAGATATATAACTTTCAAATATTCTTTTTCCATCTGTGGGGTATCTTTTCACTTTCTTATTCTTGTCCTTGAAGCATGGGTTTTAATGTTGATTAAGTCTAATTTATCTGTTTTTCTTTGGTTCTCTGTACTTGAAGTGCTGTGTTCTAGGAAACCATTGCCTCATCCAAGGTCACGAAGATTTAGACTGTTTAGGTCTTTGATACATTTTTATCTTTTTTTTATTGTTTGGGATTAATTGAGATTGTATTCATTTGTATTTTTTCATTGAGAATACAAAGAATTAGGTTACACTGATTGCATTTGTTAAAGTCCCTCTTATAATTGTGTCTCACCTCCAAGAGGTGTGCCATATACACTGTGACCCCCATCTGCCCCCCTCCTCTCCTCTCCTCACTTGCTCATTCCCCTACTCTCCGCCTTATATTAATTAGATAATCTACTGCCTTCATATTAGAATTGAGTACATTGGATCC
>NW_003852516.1:657364-680513 GCF_000181295.1 Otolemur garnettii
CCGGGCTGGGGATTCGAACCCGCCACCTTGGGTGTACGTGGCTGGCGCCTTAGCCGGTTGAGCTATAGGCGCCGAGCCAGTACATTGGATTCTTGCTTCTCCATTCTTATGATGCTTTACTAAGAAGAATGCATTCTACCCCCATCCAGGTTAATACAAAAGATGTAAAGTCTCCATCTTTTTAATGGCTGAATAGTATTCCATGGCATACATATACCACAGCTTGTTAATCCATTCCTGGGTTGTTGGGCATTTAGGCTGTTTCCACATTTTGGCGATTGTAAATTGAGCTGTGATAAACAGACTAGTGCAAATGTCCTTATGATAAAATGATTTTTTTTCTTCTGGGTAGATGCCTAGTAATGGGATTGCAGGATCAAATGGGAGGTCTAGTTTGAGTTCTTTGCTGATTCTTCATACTTCCTTCCAAAAAGATTGTATTAGTTTGCAGTCCCCCCAGCAGTTGTAAAAGTGTTCTCTCCACCTCTACTCCAGTGTCTGCAGCTTTGAGACTTTGTGATGTGGGCCATTCTCACTGGGCTTAGGTGATACCTCAGGGTAGTTTTGATTTGCTCTTTGATCCATTTTAAGTTAATTTTTGTATGTGGTATGAGTAGAGGCCCAAATTCATGTGAAATTCCAGTTGTCCCAGCATCATTTACTGAAAAGACTTTTCTTTCTCCATTGAAAATCATTTTGCCCTAGATTCATGGATTTCTTTGTGGACTCTCAGTTCTGTTCTTTTGAGCTCTGAGTCTCTTCTTAGCCAAGACCACTTCCACCTCACTCACAGTTGTTACTGTAGTTAGGTATCTGACCTTGTATGAGTTACTTGAGGTCTCACAAAGTCTTGGGGCCCTTACGTATAAGCTGTTAGAGACTAAACAAAGAGTAATATTTCAAACACTTAATGTAGCATGTAGTAAATTGTAGCTGTTTTATTATTTTTATCATCATTGGCAAAAGAAAGTGACCACAGGTTTATATGTTGAAAGAACTTCTGTGAAATTTGAGAATAAAAAGAATTTTTCTGGGCGGTGCCTGTGGCTCAAACAAGTAGGGCACTGGCCCCATATACCGGAGGTGGCAGGTTCAAACCTAGCCTTAGCCAAAAACTGCCAAAAAAAAAGAATTTTTCTTAATCCAAACATTTCGTTTGATTTACTTTTTCACTCCCCACTGTGCGATGGGTTTAAATATTTTCTTCCTCTGGAGGGATTCTGCAGAGAGTGTTTTCCTGTCATCCAATTCTAGTTCAACACCCAAACTTGGAAGCATGTTTTTCTTTAATAAAAACATTAATCTCAAAATGTGTATGTTTTTGGTATCCTTTGAATATACAATGATTATGTACCTATAATAAAAATTTTTTTACAAGTGAAGATTAAAAAAAATTAATCTCATCAGACACATGGATTTTAAGAAACATGTCAAGTTTTGCTCTAGGAAAATTGCTCTGCCGTGAGTTTCCACAGGGAGCCTTTTTGGAGTGGATGTGTGGAGCAGAAATTTGGGAACATACTTGGACTTTTTAGTGGAGGAAGGTAAGATGGTAACATTTGTAGCACCATGAAAACTCTTTACAATAAAAAGATAAAATTAAGGCATGTGGAAACATTTGCGTGCTTATAACAGTGATGGAGACAGGACACTGTAGCCTCCTCGTACATCCACTGTAGCCATTACTCGATAGTAAATTTCAGCGTTTCCCCATCAAACTCAGTTAGTTAGTAACTGATTAGGTTTGGCTATTTCTTCTGTCCCATATCCCTGCAGGCAAAACCGTCTTATTTTCATAGAACACGTGCATATATTTTCTCATCCTTATTT
Source organism: Otolemur garnettii (assembly GCF_000181295.1). Classification (NCBI taxonomy): domain Eukaryota; kingdom Metazoa; phylum Chordata; class Mammalia; order Primates; family Galagidae; genus Otolemur; species Otolemur garnettii. The sequence goes on from NW_003852516.1 coordinate 659,195, forward strand.
AAAGCTTATTTTTATTGGTTTTTCCATTCAGAACAGAACAAGCTGTAAAATATGCATGAAATTAAACCTCTTGACCACACACCCAAGATTCCGTGACTTTGTGTGATGGTTCAGTTTGGGGCTCTTGCATTGCACTCAGAAGGAGTCCAAGCAGCTCATTTTGTACCATATTTCTTAGGCCAGGAACAGTCTAAACTATTTTTTCTAGTGCCCTTTCCCCTGGTGGACAGCTAGTTGAAGCCTTTGGGAGTAAAAGTACTAAAGTACTTCCCAGGACATAAACCAAGCCCTTCCTCCCACAGCCATTTAAAATATTTTAAAAATAACTTCCACTTAAAATTTTGTGACAGGCTATGACAACTTTATAAAAATCATATGTTTACTTTTCTCCTCTTTTTCGTTTATTCAAACACTGCTTATCACAGATTCCCGGAGAAATACATTTATTGCCAAGCTGCGAAAGAAAGTTGTTTTCCTGAGGGCAAGTAGCAGAGCACATGCTATTTAGAGCACTCAAGGTGCAGTTGAACTGTACAAATTGCAGTGAGCTGTTCAGCCAGTTTGAGTAGTGGTGGTTTAAGAAAGGGATTCTGCCTTTTGAACTATGTGGATCCATTCAGAGACACTTTCATGCATTTATTTATTCACTTGAACAGACAACAAATGTTCCTTGAGGGCTTCCTTGGTGTCTCAGTCCTGTCCAGTGGTGAACAGGACAGGCAGGGGCCCTGGTTTCATGGGACTTACATTGTGATAAATAATTAAATGAAAGTACTATCGCAATTCCTTAAAACAACGTATGTATGAGTAATCACTGTCAGCTAAGACCTCAGAAAGCTTTCTATTTTTAGAAGATTTATTTCCCAGATCCTGCTGTCCTTCCTCTGTAAAGCTTTCAGTTGCTTCCTGCCTCATTCGGGGTGAAAGCCGGAGTCACAGTAGCTTTGTCCTGGAAAGCCCTACAAGGTTCTTCTGGGTACTGGCAGCACCTCATTGCCTACTCCTGTGCCCTCACAGACTCTGGTCCAAGACATCGTTGCTCCTTGTAGACCCTTAGGCATTTCTGAGCTGTTCCTGTTCATGGCCTGTTTGTTCATTCTGCCTGGAATATTCTTTCCCTGGACACCCCCCATGGTTGGCTCGCTTGGTTCGCTACTGAAATAACTAATCGTTTCCTTAGAGAAGACTTTCCTGGACACCCTTTTGCCCTTTTCACCCACCTCCTTACCCTGCTTTGACTTCCTCCATGGGAATCTTCTAGAATGCTTTTGTGCCACCCCCTCACTTATTTGTTTATTTCCCATTTCCCTGCCTGCCCATTCCCAATCCATATGAGCAGGGACTCTATCTTGCCTCCTCATGGGTCCCCAGCATCCAGAGTGCTCTGTCCAGTATGAACTAGAGGTGCACTAGAGTATTTGTTGAATGAATGAATAAATGAAATGGGTCACTGGGACTTTGTGTCCAAGCTTCGCTGCCTTTCAACAGTCTTATCCTCCAGTTTTCTCTCCATTTTACTTCTAGTTTTCACATTTGCACATGAAGTTCTGCTTTACTGTTTTTGTCTCTGTTCTTTGTTTTCTGTACTTGCCGTATCTTCCTCAATCAGATATTCTTGACCTTCTTATCTGAAAATTCAAATCCAATAATAAGCCATTCCTCGTTCATCACACCTAATCCTACCTGCAAGCCTGCACATACATCAATTTAACGTAGTATTGTTAATTTTCATTCATTGAACCAATATTTAGCACATGTGCTAGGTATGAGGCTACAAAGATGAGTTAAGATACAAAGATGAAAAAAGTGGTGCCTTTCCTTAAGGATCCTGTTGTCAAGGATGGTCTGATGCTCTGAAATCCTTGTGATGGTCTGTTTGTTTCAAAGGCAAAGACTCTTCCCATGGTTCTAGTGTAACTGTGTGCCTGCATTATGCACTGTGCTGCAGAGAATATTGGAAGTTGAATAGCTAGTGCTTTCCTGGACAATATATGCTTTTGGTTAACAATTAGAGTGGTAGAGTATAAACAGCATGTAATAGGGCAGTGAAAGATAAGAGAAAAACCAGCAATGACCAGAGCTGTCACAACAATTCAGAGGATAGCAGATGATCACAGGACTGGAGCAGTTGAGGAAAAGCAGTCTTGAGGAGGCGGATCTTGGGTGTCAGGCTGGAGGGGACCATGCCGTGCTGGGTAGGGGGTGTCCTCACTGTTTTTGGTAAACTCAGAGTGCATTGTGACAGGCAAGTGGTGTAGGCCCTTTTCTTATTGGGCCACAGAAGAGACCCCCACATCATTGTGTCTGCAAGACATTCTATTCTGCTTTAGCCTTATTTCTTAGAAGAGGGATGGTGGACTCTGGAGGGCTGTACTGTAAGCAGAAAAAGAAAAATGTGTTGCCAAAGATGCAGTCTGTCCTTGGAGGCTTCGGAGCTCTGGAGTGAGGCATGGGAGTCTGTGAATGAGCTGGAAGCTGGCCTTGCCCAGGATGGACAGACTGTACCCTTCGTCTTCTGGCACCGATAACTTGCCAGGGGTGGTTGGTGGGAAGGGGTGGGGGTAGCATAAAACTTGGTTCTGTCTCTGCCTGGGCTGTCTTCTCTCTTTGGACCAGCAATAAGTTCCAGTTGGCACAACTTGGCCTTGGAAAAATGTTTTCCTGTAGTTCCCAAAGAGCTATATAAGTAGATGGTTTCATCCTTTGCTGGTAGCACATTTGTTGAAAATATGTCAAATTCAGAATCACTTTAGAATTTCGCAGATATTTTTGGAGGAAAATCCTCCTCATCAAATAAGCCTTGGACTTTTGGTATTGCTTCAAAGCAAGATCTTGGTCTCCCAATTCTACTTAGTTTTTTAAAAATGACTTTATTGTTTGTAACCGGACTGTCTTTAATAGGCTGACATTTATTGTTTGAGTTGCAATGAGCCCAGCATCTGCTCTTAATTTATTTTCCTTTTAACATCTTTCTCCTTTTTCTCTTATTTGCACTTGTCAAAAATGGTATTTTTGGTTGAGGTTATTTTAAGGTGGCGTTGAAATAAATCCTGAGACTGTCCTCTTGTTCAACAGTGCATGTTCTTTTAAGCCTACACATCCAGGGTCATCCTACCAAAATAAATTCTATGGGCCCTGTGCAAAGCTCTCAAGTCCCTGACGTTTTATTTATGACACTTGGCTGCTGGCATAACGTCTGTAGTTTCTCCTGAGCAAAAATGGGCTCCCTTTCCTTTTCTCTGCCTTTTCCAAGAATGTCCAGCCCTCTTATCTCTTAAGTAGCCATGGCTCTGTATTACTAACTACTTTAACTTTATTCCATCTCCCAAGAGAATTTTAAAATTTAGTTAAATCTCAGTGAAATCCACTGTTTTAACAATTATATAGGTAGATGCAGCTCAACAACCTGCCTGTGGAGAGGTATTCGAGGCTATCCAGAATCACCAAGGCATTTTCTTTACTTTGACCTAAGTGGGATAAAAGAATCCTTATCTATAGAGGAAGTCTGACTGATTCATTTTCTTCTTTTAAGTGCAAATTTCTCAAAGTCTGTATTTTTTTAAGGTAGTATATAACTTTATAGATAGGAATTATTTGGAGATTTGTAGGTGGCTCAAACATCTGTAGAAATGTATATATTGAATCCTCTATTTTATATGTGGAGGAAGGACTAAATTTTCTAGTATATCAGGCAATATATAGTTTATCCACTTTGGAAGCTGACACACTAAAAATTTTTCTAATGTGTAATTCCAGGATCTTTATTCATTTTTAATATCATTCTGTATGACCGGCATAACAAAACAGTCTGGATATACCATCTGTCCTTTTTCCCTCTTATTTTGCAAGTTGCATCAAGGTTACTGGGTTAGAACAGGTGTGGTGGCTCATTCCTGTAATCCCAGCACTTTGGGAGGCTGAGGTGGGAGGATAGCTTGAGGCCAGGAGTTGGAGAGCAACCAGTCTGAGCAACCCCATCAGCAATACCCCATCTCTACACAAAATTAAAAAACTAGCCAAGCATGGTGGTGCACAATTTGTAGGCCTAGCTACTCAGTAGGTGGAGGCAGGAGGATTGTTTGAGCCCAGGAATTTGAGGTTGTAGTTAGCTATGATCATGTTCCTGCAGTCCAGCCTGGGTGACAGAGTGAGACCCCCATCTCTAAAACAAAAGATTCCTAAGATGAACTTTTCTACCAGTAATCTACCCCTGGATCTGTCTAAGCCCCTTGGATTGTGAGTCTGTTTCAAATTGGGTCTTACTCTTTCCAAATCTGAAGTGTCCGAAATCAGCTAAGCTGGCTGAAACTGGCTTTGTCCAGAGAAAAGTTAGTGCTTGAGGAGGAGGAAGGGTGAAGAAGTGGGCTCTCCAGGCTAAACAGACTTGACAGAAAAAGAAATGGAACTAAGGATGATCTTCACATGTATGGATTCTGGTGTATTAATATACCTTTGAAGAGGTGGTGCCCGTAGCTCAGTGAGTAGGGTGCTGGCCACATACACCAAGGCTGGCAGGTTCAAGCCCAGCTTGGGACTGCTGAACAACAATGACAACTGCAACCAAAAAATAGCCAGGCATTGTGGTGGGTGCATGTAGTTCCCGCTAGTTGGGAGGCTAAGGCAAGAGAATTGCTTAAGCTCAAGAGTTGGAGGTTGCTGTGAGCTGTGATGCCACAGCACTCTACTGAGGGTGACATAGTGAGGCTCTGTCTCAAAAAAAAAAAGAAAAAAATATATATATACCTTTTATCTCTCCTACAAAACTGGCATTTGTTTTGGGAATGAAAGGAAGACTCTTCTGAGCAGGTGAGGTAGGACTGGCACATGGCAGGCCCCTTCAGCAGCGGTGGGGAGCCACCCTGCCTCTGAACATCCTTAAGGTGTGTGTAGGATGACTGTGTGGGTGGCAACTTGGGGAATGGACTGTGTGGCAGACCTGGGCTGGGCTTTGTCGCTCTCTCTGGCTGCCTCTGAGGCCACACCTGCTCTGTGCTCTTTATGTTCTTCGTGTGTCACATATTGACAATTTGGCCACCAAATCATGCCATTTTGTGATCACACTGCCTGGTGGAAGGATAAGCACGTGACCCAGCGGGATGCAGTGAGACTTGGTGTGGGTTGCTGGAAGAACAGCACTTCACCGCACTGGCCATGGATGTGATCAGAGCCTTTGTGAGCAGACAGCTGGCTGAGAGTGTCTGCTCAGGAGTCGGGGGGTGAGGAGCTGGGTGTTCTGAACACCTGGCCAGTCTAAAGCCAGCACCACTACTGATACCTTATAGACATTTACTCCAATAGAATTCCTTTGTGCTTAAGCTGTATGGGGTTGAGATTTCTGTCTCTTGCTCCTAGAAGAGTCCTAAGATAGAGGTGGAGTCAGATAATCTGTGCGCAGTGGGACTAGTTAGGAGCCTTGTGATAAACAGTCTGGATGCCTGGCACAGAGTAGGTCTTCTCAGTGAATGAATAGAATTAATTAATAAATCATTTAAATTGAAAGGGACTAAACTGATGGCCTGCAGTGGCCTGGTTTTCATGGGGTTCTTTCCCAGGCCACTGCAGGCCATCAGTTTAGTGGCCTGATTGTTTACTATTGTATCTGACTGTGTTAACTCTGTTTTTGAAACAACTTAGCTTCATGAATTTTTAAAGTGTTCACTTTTTTTTTAATCTTTTTTTTTTTTTTTTTACAGTTATAGGCCAGGCCAGGTTTGAATCCGCCACCTCTGGTATATGGTGCCGGTGCCCTACTCCTTTGAGCCACAGGCGCCACCCGTAAAAAGAGTTCACTTTTTTAGGCAGCTTGAAATAGGATTCTTTTCACGCATCCCAGATCCATCCCCACGTGTGTATCCTGTGAGCATTTTCCTCTGTGTTTCACTAAAGGGTTTCACAAAGGGCCGAATCTCTGCCGTCTAGTTTTCCACCATGTAGTTTATTGGATTGCGTTCGTGATTTTCGCCTTCCCTCAGTTCTCCCGTCTCTGACCTCTGAGTAAAATGGTCCTGGGAAAAAGACTTTCATTGGTTTTATAGTTTTAGACAGATTAAATCTTCCGTTTGGGAAAAGGATGTTCCTGATTTCTCTACTGTAAGGCCCCATGAAACAACTCCTGAGACTTCACTGCTACTGCCCTTGTATTTGTTTAACTAACTTTATATAAGCAGGGGGAATACTTTCTTCTCAAATTGAAGGAATTAAATGCCTTTTCTGTAATTATAAGGCATAACAGCAATTCTAAATGGCCTGAACAATTTGTTGTTCAGATTTTCCTGTATATTGGAGTACTTGGCCAGCTACGATCAGGGCATCTGTCTTCTTTGCATATTCTGTCATTACTACTCCTTTAACACGGGGGAAGTGCGGTCCCGTGAGGCAGCGGCAAGAAATAAAACTCTGAAGTCTCTGTTTTGGATCTGTGTATTAATAATTACCATTCGTTAAGTGCTTCTGAGATATAAGTTTTTTCCCCTCTCCTACACCTGCAATTACTTGAAACCTCTGCTTTAGCAAATGTTATACAGATAGGGATATCTGCCATAAATGACAACACTTTGGAATCTCTAAGCAGGTAGACATGTCTATGATTACTGTTTGGCTGGTTAGAAGGGAGACTTGGTTCCTGAAATGGATCCCCTGGAGCAGCAGGAGGCCACCGCACCTGTGATGTGAACATGCCCTTGCACAACTCAAGGCCCTGCCCGACCAACCCTGGGACCACGAAGGGGAGCCCAGGTCTTCAGGCTGCCCTGTGAACTGTGATACATGAACTGTGTCCGCTCCTCTAGCCTCTCATTGCTCTAGTGGTTTTGTTTCTCCACCATTGTCCTTACCACTCAGACATTTCAGAGGGAGGTGCTAGAAAGCCAGATTGGTCTGTGTGTCATATGGCCTTGATATCTATTCTAAAGATTCTGTGTGTGTGTATATATATATGGCTGGCTTGCTGCTAAATGGATAGGTTTTAAAATATTATTGTTTTGGAAATCAGGTTGAAATTTTAATAAAAACATTTTTTTTTTTTGAGACAGAGTCTCAAGCTGTCGCCCTGGGTAGAGTGCTGTGGTGTCACAGCTCACAGCAACCTCAAACTCTTGGGCTTAAGTGATTCTCTTGCCTCAGCCTCCCGAGTAGCTGGGATTACAGGCACCCACCACAATCCCCAGCTATTTTTTGGTTGTAGTTGTCATTGTTGTTTGGCAGGCCTGGGCTGAATTTGAACCCGCCAGCTCTGGTATATGTGGCTAGCACCCTAGCCACTGAACTATAGGTACTGAGCCTAAAAACATTTTTAAGTAATATTTTCTTTCACAATTTTATGGCATTAAGATGAAATATAATACCTAAAAAGAGATTCCACCTGATGTAATTTATTTTAAAAAGTCAACACAAGGCTTTATGTTTAATATCATAGTAAGATACTTTGTTAATTTGGACTTAAAACCAAATGTTACTTAATTATGAGAGGTAGAGATAACTCAGGAAGGCTTATTAAGAGCTCCAGAATTCCTGGCCCGTCATTCCTTAAATCTCCAAAAGACACAAAAAGGAGAAGCGTTCAAGATGGGGGAGGGAATGTGGAGAGTAAAAGAGGCCGTGTGGTGGGGCAGCTTCCTCCCCTGGGCTGGTGGCTGGTGGGCTCAGGATGCTCTGGGCTTCCCTCTGGGACGAGAACTCTGGATATCAGTACAGCCTGTGGACCAGCTGCAGAGTCTGTTGCGATATCATAGCTCCCGAGGCCGGTCCTTTCCTTCCTCAGTAAATCACAGGAGTTGTTGGCCAACCCTGTTACTAAGTGGCTCACTTCCCAGGGAATTTAATTCTGAATCATTACTGTGTGCATTTTCACAGTTGCTGTTTAAGTGCCACTGAGTCAGAACTGCAGCCTGCCAAGATGGAGGGACGTGTTAAAGACCCTTAGGTCCTTTATGGACGTCAAGAACCAGAACTAGTGTCCATACCCTACCGTCCAGCTTCAGAACCAGAACCCAGGCCACCTCCTGACTGGCAGAGAAATACTTTCCTTTTCATGTTGGTTGAGTTAGAAAATGTCAGGATACCAAATTTAGCACGACAAGCTATTTATCTAGCTGCTTTTCTTAGATTAGAACATAAACTTGTCATAGGTTTTGGCTGCTGCAGGCATTTTGATGTCTCTGCATTACCCAGTCTCTGGATTTCTTCCCCCAAATGATTGAAAGTGACTTTCAACCTAATTGATACGATATTGAGGACTTGGTCTTTGGCCCAAGAAAAGCCTGTGGCTGGTGCCAGTGCTTTTCCTTCTGTTCTTCTCGGTGAATGGTAACCCTACCTTGAACTTTGGATTCCCTGTAGTCCTGTGGAGCAGCTCCACTCACCCAGATAGGCTGAGATGATTCTGGGACCCAGACTGTTCTGCAGTCCAATATTCGACCTGCAGGGTAGAAAGTAAAGGCCCAGAGTCTGTTAAGACTGAAATTAGGAAGGGGCACAGTAGGGAGCTGTCAAAGAGCGGCTCTGTCCCTCGGTGATTTGCAAGGTCCTTCTGACTGCCAGGCATGGAGGGAAGGACCCAGAAGACCTGCGTTCTGCAGCCGGTGGCCTGTTTCAGACCTGGCAGTGCTGTGGTAGGGCCCCAGGTTTTCACTGAAGCCTTTCAGCCTTGGCCTAGAATAGATGATGAAACCTTTGTCTCCTCAGTGTAACCCCAACAGAAGAGGGATGGGAATAAAAAAAAGACATTAAACAGGGGTGTAGTCTTTTCCATTGAACTTGTAAGATTCTCAAGGATAGAATCTTATTTATCCTTATTTATTCCTTTATTTCTCAGAACCAAACACACAGAGCTATACACAGGCATCATGTTGAATGGAATTAGATACTTCGTGTTCTCTTTTATTCTAAAAATCCTGCAAGCTCTTCATGCCCGTATTTGGGCTTTATATCCCATTCCCAAGCTTTTTATCTTTTGGTTTATGTCAAAGAATAATATTCTGATAGTGGTGTTTGAATATGGTTTTTACAGTATAGTTCTGTCTTACAGCGTTCTGGTTTCCAATGCTAATTATATATGTAAATAATTAAAACAATTGTTAATTGATATGTTAAACATATTAATTTTGGATAACAGTAATAGAGTCAAGACATTTGTAAGTGCCCACAGCCATGGTGAAATGATAAACCTGGGCTTTGGTGTTAAATCAGCCTTGGCTCCCGGCTGGGCCTGCCAACTGTTCCCTGCATGACTGGGGGAAATCTGTCAAGTCTCCAAACAGAACTGTGAAATGGGAATAATGTATGAACCTAACTCATGGGGTTATTGTGGGGATTAATTGAGATCAGATTCGCAAAGTGATAGCACAGTGGCATAGAATAAATACTCTAGAAATATTTGTTATTGTTTTTAATAGTGGTTGTCACTTTGGTAATTTTTGCATAAAACAAATGCCAATTGGGATTGACCTGATGAATGAGATGTTGGTAGAGTTATTTTGAACATTTTCATTCTCATCCCTTCAGAAGTGCAAAGCTTCCCACAGAATTTCTGCCATCTCCCATGGAGGTTTGCATTTTCTGACATAATCATCTGTTTCTGAATTAGTATTAGTTTGTGAGATTGTTTCACCATCCATTTATGCACCTTTGTTGCATGACACGGCTTTGGGTGAACATGTCTACTCCTCAATTACACTCCCTCCAACAAACCATCAAGAATGTATGGGGTGTATCTGTGCAAAGGAAGGGATGGACTGCGACAAAGTGAGGGACTTTGGATGGATGAGACATGTTGCCTCCATCCCTGGGTCTATTTCCCCTGGCACTTTACTACCTAATTAAAAAACATTTAAACTAAGGTATAGATATCATCTTAAATACACTAAAAGATGAACAGTTTTTGTGTTTTGATTGGAGTTCTAGGGGGTGCTTTTCTTTTCTTCCTTTTATATTTCTGAATTTTTAAAACAGGAAATAAATAAGTACAAGTTCTGTAATTTTTTAAAGGGCCAGTTCTAAAAGCTGGGGAAGAAAGCCTTGTAGGACTGGGGAGACTTCAGCATACTCAGGATAAACAAGTCCTTGCCAGTGATCCTCATCTCCTTCCTCAGTCTAATCCTTTCAAATGTATTTTGCATAAATTCCTCCTAATGGAGTCATTTTATTTCCCGTGTGTATCATAAGTGCAGACACCCTTGTTGGAAACATTAATAGTCTTCTTGCCATGCCAGTTGCCTCTGGAAAGCTCTCAACCTGCTATGTTCTTTTGCTGATGTGGGATAGAGTTTGAATGGTCAGGATACCTACCTCTGGCTTCTGCCCAGTCACAAAGACAAAGACAAAAAAAAAAATGACTTGATGTTTTCAGTGCCAGTGAGTTCATGCCTCAAGCTGCACTGTTATGCTTCTGATCTGATCCCAGTGCTCCCAGAACTCCTGCTAAGACCACCTGTGCCTTCCACGGGCCCACGTCCAATGGCAACTAACAGTTCTCATCTGATCCATCCCTCAGTGGCATTTGACATAAACATGCCCTATACCTTAGTCCCTCTGCCGTGCCCTTGAGAGCAAAATCTCTTGATTTTCTTTCTTCCTGGCCATTTCTTCCTAGTGTGCTTTTCTGTGTCTTCCTTTTCTATCAGACGTTTATGCTTTCGATTTTCCTTAGATCTCTTCTCACTCTACCTGCTCTCCGTAGGTCAGACTTTTCTCAGTCCCATGGGTTCAGTTATCATTTATAAGCCAAAGATTGCAAATCGACCACATTTCAATACATCCAAGACGTCTGCCATGGTAAGAGGCACAAAGAAAGAAAAAGTATTGCCAATGAAATGGCACAGTGGCGTCTTGCATTTAATCCTAAGGATGTATCCCACTTTTAGAAATATCAAAGTGTGAAAAATGTACACTGAGAATTAAAAACATATAGTAATATATTTTTCTTCAATTAAAAATGCCATTTTCAGAGCATGAATACCTAGTGTGTCTTAGTCATGATGTTTTAAGCACTTGCAAATGAGTTGGAGTAATTTTATCTTCAGAAGCAGGTATTTTCCTGAGTCTCATATCTCCAGCCATAAAAAAGGCCTTGTTACTATGTGCTATAGATTGTTTATCAAGTATAGAAGAGATAGACCTAAGTTAGCTCAACAGTGAGGCAGACGTTTTGAACCAGTGCAGCTTCAAGATGGTGCCAAAACTGAGATTTCTTTGATTTTTTTTTTTTTGAGACAGAGCCTCAAGCTGTTGCCTTGGGTAGAGTGCTGTTGTGTTACAGCTCACAGCAACCTCTAACTCCTGGGCTCAAGCAATTCTCCTGCCTCTGCCTCCCAAGTAGCTGGGATTACAGGCACCTGCCACAACACCTGGCTATTTTTTGGTTGCAGCCGTCATTGTTGTTTGGCAGGCCCAGGCTGGATTCGAACCCACTAGCTCGGGTGTATGGGGCTGGTGCCTTAGCCACTTGAGCTACAGGCGCTGAGCTGATTTCTTTGATTTTTGATTGTTCTTAGTATAAACTGCAAGGTGGCCTCTTCAACAGTGCCCTTCCTTGTCATGGCATTTCTGAGCAAACTGGATTTTAATGTTTATTACTCATTTCTTTTGTTGTTATACATCACTGGGAAATCATGCTGTTGGTGTTTCCCTCACTGGTTTTTTTTTTTTTCCCATTTCTTTTTTTGACCCCTATATCTTCAAAATTGCTTTTGACAGCTGTGGGACCTGTAAGAACTATTGCCAAATTTTGAAATATAGTTTTCCTGAAGCAGCATCCAAAGTTAAGAAGCAAAAAAAAAAAAAAAGGACATGGAAAATCCTATTAAGTATTCTAACCTACCAACATCTGCATACCTTATTCTATTCCACTGAGGTTTTCTAAAAATATTTTAAGGGCTATAGTTTCCTTTACCTCTGCAGGGAGAATAATCCATACTCAATATTTCCACTCGCAGTATTATGTTCGATATGATTATCCTCATAAAGTTTTGTTTCCTTGGTACTAAGTGTAGGAAAGTTATTTATATTCCATTTTTGCATATTGTTAACTGGTCTGTTACTCTTGAACTTCTGTTTAATTTAGCTGGGTACATTTTAGCTGCAAATTAGTGTTTCCCAGAGAAATGTTCCAAAAATAATACAGCCTCTTATTTTTATTCTCCCACAACTCTCTTTCATAATATCTTGTAGCTAGTTCAAAATAGGATGTTTAATGACAAAAGTTTAAATAAAGTAATCCAACTGTGTGGTGATTGAAAAATATTCTCCTTAAAAATCTTTAGGACAAAGAAGAAATAAAAGCTGCAGTTACAGACTATCTAGAAAGTAAGAGGAATAGGAATGCTGCAAGTAAAACTCACAGGATGCAGCCAAAGATTTATTTAGAGGGAAATGACTAGATTTGAAAACTTCTGTTATTAAACAAAATGAATGAAAATTAAGGAGCTGACGGTGAAACCTAAGAATTTAGAAACAAGCAAACAGAAACTACATGACATGCTCAAGCAAAGCAGGTTTAGAAGATTGACTAGCAATGAGAAGTTCACAAATTAGAAAGAGAAAAATTATAAAATTGATAAATCTAAGACCTGTTGGCTTGGAACAAAAACTTTGCCTATCTAATAACACACACATGAAAGTAGATAAAAATATAGTTCACAATGTTAGGAATGAGGGAAGGGATACAGAGAGAGGAATTTATCCACAGATTAATGTCAAAGGCTTACAAGAATTTGAAAATCTACAGTAAGAAAATAATTTGGTAAGAAAATAGATACACACAAAAAAAGAAAATAGATACCAAGTGAAATTTAATAAGAAATGGAAACATTGAATAGATATGTAATTATGTAAGAAATTGAAAGCATTGAGCGGCACGTAGGGCTCAAAGGAGCAGGGCACTGGCCCCATATACCAGAGGCAACGGGTTCAAACCTGGCCCTGGCCAAAAATTTCAAAAAAGAAATTAAAAGCATTATGAAAGAATTGTTTTTGTATTAAGTCCCTATATTTGTTTCAGTTGATAATTTGTATGTTGAAAGCTTCTTAATAAACTGATGTAATCATAACTGTAAGTAAATCATTTGATAAAAGTCGCACATACAAGCTAATGCATGCCAATCTCTCTTAAAATATAAATGAAAAAAAACCTAAACCAAAATAAATAAAGGCAACAACTATAGCAGATAAAATAGAATTAATATTAAAACATTAATATACCAATTCCAAGTTAGTCACATACCAATAATCCAAGACTTCTTTAAAGATTAAGAAATTGCTTACTATTAATAATATAGAACTAGGTATAAAAGCAGATATCTATCCAAATACATGTTTAAAAGGCGTGACATTTCTTATTTTCATAAATGAAAACTCTTAGTAAAGTAGGAATAAATTACTTCTACAATATGATTAAAAACAATCACCATCAAACTCAGGGGTGAGTTTGGAAAGATTGGAAGTCTTTCCATTTAGAAACAGGTACAGGTAGATACATTCAACATTGTTAGCTATCAGGGAAATGCAAATAAAATTGGTGCCATCTTGCACCTACTGGGATGACTATAATTAAAAAGAGAGACTACGGAAAAATAAGCGAGAGCCTGTGACAAGTGTTAGGAAGGATGTGGAGAAACTGGAACCCTCACATATTGGTAGTGGGAATGTGAAATGGTTCAGCCACTTTGGAAATCTGTCCAGTTCTTCCAAAGGTTAAACAAAGAGTTGCCATATGACTCAGCAATTCCATTCCTACTTACGTAACCCAAAAGAAATGAAAGTATATGTCCACATAAAACTTGTATGTGAATGTTCGTAGCAGCATTATTCATAGTAGCCAAAATGTGGAACGACCCGCTATCAACTGGTGAATGGATGAATGTGGTATACTCATGTAATAAAATATTTTAGGGCAATAGAAAGAAGATAACATTCTACAAATGGATGAACTTAGGTTGAAACATAGACTGAAAACCTGATACTCAGTGAAGGAAACCAGTCACAAAGTATACCCTATTGTCCGACTCCATTTATATGAAATGTTCTTAGTTGGCAAATCCACGGAGACAGAAGGTGGATTGAAAGTTTCCTAGGCCTGGCCTTGGTTGAGCTGAAAACTGAGGGGTGAGTGGTGATAAGGACAGGGTTTCTTCAGGGGGGGATTAAAATCTTTGAAAATTGACTGTGATAATGGTTGCACAATGATGATAGGTACAATGCTGTGAATATACTAAAAACCATTAAATGGTACATTTAAATGGTGACTTGTATGTGAATCAGAATTCAGTACAGTTATTGTTAAAAGAATACAAAAGTGGCTCGGCGCCTGTGGCTCAAGAGGCTAAGGCGCCAGCCACATACACCTAAGGTGGCGGGTTCAAATCCCCAGCCCGGGCCCGCCAAACAAAAATGATGGCTGCAACCAAAAAAATGGCCAGGCGTTGTGGCGGGCGCCTGTAGTCCCAGCTACTTGGGAGGCTGAGGCAGGAGACTCGCTTGAGCCCAGGAGTTGGAGGTTGCTGTGAGCATGATGCCATGGAACTCTACCCAGGGGGATAGCTTGAGGCTCCGTCTCAAAAAAAAAAAAAAGAATACAAAAGTGATTGCTGCCACCACACTACTCTGAAGTTTCTAGTTAATGCTGTTAAACTTTTAATTAAAAAATGAGAAAGGCCAGAAGGAAGCAACCAATTATTACAGAAAATATTCCTGTCTACTCAGAATATTCAAGAGACCTTACTGGAAAATTATTGGAACCAGTAAAAAATTTGGGAAGGAAACACAGAACAAAAAGTGGGCCATAGGCTACTATCCTTATGATATAAACAGTTCTTATAAGTACATGAGAAATGATCATCACCCAGTGGGAAAGTAAGCCGGTGGTACGAAGACTATTTGTGAAAGACACACCATGGTGGAGAACCACATGAGAGAATGTATTAACATGTCAATAACAAAAGCAATACTTTTAGGGGGTGGCGCCTGTAGCTCAAAGGAGTAGGGTGCAGGTCCCATATGCCGGAGGTGGGGGGTTTAAACCCAGCCCTGGCCAAAAATTGCAAAAAAAAAAAAAAAGAAAGAAATAGTTTTAGTAGGTGAGGGGTGCTGTTGTTGAATGAATATTTTTTTATGTACATTGACCTTCATACGGCCTCAGGAATGTTATGACACTCCAGAGTCAATTGCATGCCTAAAAAATATGTATACAACTTGATTTCTTTACTGATCTCTGTACATGTCTGGAAACTGGGAGGAAGTGGGATGAGACGCTGTTCTGGGAAGCTGGTTTGGCTGTAAGGGCTTGGAGGAGACTGAGGCAGCGGAAGGTTTTGAGTGCAGTTGGCTTCTAATCTCCTGAGGGATGTTCATTAGGTCTGTCCCTCCCCAGGAGCAGATGAGAAGTCTGGGGCTCCCAGTCTCAACCAGGATGACAGCGTCTATATTAGACTGAAGGACGGAGCGGGCACAAGGCATTAGTGCCCGAGCTGTCTCATGGAAGCAGAGGCCATTCTCCATGAGTCAGTGTCTCTCAGCAGGCGGCTGATGCTTGGCAGAGCAGGGTTGCTGCGTCCTGTGGTCCTTACAGGAATGTTCACCTGCGGTTATGGGGCCCCTGTCTTGGTAAAGTCATCATCACTGTTGCAGCTCTCACTTGCCCTGCAGAGATTGTTTGGTCATTTCCATAACATTTCATATTGGGATGATCTCCATGTTTTTGAAGCTGTTCTGTGCTTAAGAGATGTATGCGTGATAAAAATTGTCCACAAAAATCTCTTTTAACAGTTGGAATTTTAGCTGAGTGGTGAGATTTCCATTCATTAGAAAGGTTTTATTATAGCCCTCAGCAGCTAGGGCACCAGCCACATACACTGAGGCTTACGGGTTCAAACCCAGCCCAGGCCTGCCAAACAACAATGACAACTACAACCAAAAAATAGCTGGGTGTTGTGGTGGGCGCCTGTAGTCCCAGCTACTTGGGAGGCTGAGACAAGAGAATCGCTTAAGCCCGAGAGTTTGAAGTTGCTGTGAGCTATTTCGCCATAGCACTCTACCGAGGGTAACATAGTGAGACTCTGTCTCAAAAAAAAAAAAAAAAGAAAGGTTTTATTATAAATGAACGTGAGACTCTTAAGTTAGTAGGTCTTCCTTACATACATTTCTCTGACACCTTTTCCCCATCAGGGATATTTGTATTTCCTGCTAGTTTATATGGAAGCAAACAACTTTAAGGCCATTTCTGCAACTTGGAAACACATAGGAAACATGTCATTTTCTTTTTCCTAGAATAGAATTCATATATAGCCTTTGTATAAACTCAGGACTTTTGTCCATATGCTTTCAGCCTTAAATCAGACACTTTACGCAATTACAATGAAATAAAAGTGCTAACCTGTTTAAAAATCAGAGAGAGAATTCTTAAAGAATAGGTTCTAAAAATTTATTGTGGTACATTTAAAGTCGTATTTTGGTAATTGGTGAAGATTTCATTTCTTGCCACACAGAATCATATTCTGAGTTGTAATTAACTTTAGGGGGCATGTTTTGGTTTTTGTTATTGGGGGAATTCTCAGCCTTGTATTTGGGAGTAAGTACAGACTTATTATTTCTTTGGTGGATGGCTCTTTTGCTTTACCCTTTCCCTCAACTCTGATTTCTCTAGGTTGAAAATGTCCGCCTGGTAGATCGAGTTTCTCCCAAGAAAGCGGCCCTGGGGACTTTGTATCTGACGGCTACGCATGTCATATTCGTGGAAAATACACCAGATACAAGAAAGGAAACATGGGTATGATCTTATTTTGACTCTCTATGTTTTCATTTCGCGGTGAGGCATGTGGGCCTTTGCTGTTCAGGTGTCAAGGAGATAGTTTCTGGAATGTTCACTTTGCATTTTTCTGCAGAGTTGTATCTATCCATTTGATCTACTTCCTCATTTTAAACACTAATTATTTGATCATCATCAAAGATAGGTCTAGAAATAGACGTCAGAGACCAGTGCGTCCTATCCCATCTATTAAGTAGGGATTCAGTGACGTCCATGCATTTTCGTGCTGTGGAACATTTTATTTGCAATCTGCTTTATGCATATCCACTCATTCATTATGTTGTCTCCGCTTTTCTGATACTTTGAAAAAGAAAAAAAGAAAAGTGATAGGAGTTTCATCACCAGGGATTTCTGTTGCTTAATAATGAAACCATTAGATTGGTCTCATTTTATACAGCAACTCAGCCGGGACATTATGACTGGAACTGGGACAACCACACTGTAGATTTTTCCCTTTCCTTATTCTGTGGACAGTGTTACATTTTTAGCAGAAGGCGGCTAAAAATATAACTTAGTGGAGGGGAAATCTTAAGAATGAAGTGTTGCCCCTTGAAGACCCAGCAGAGATCCTCCCAAAATGCTGAGAGATGTGATTTCCTTCCACATAAATCTCTTCCTTAGAGAGCAGAATGATGGCTTTACCAGAGGCTGGATAGGGTGGGGAGGGAGAGGAGGAGGAGTGATTGAGCAAAGGGTACAGACTTTCAGAGAGACGGGAGGAATAAGTTTTGAAATCTATTGTACAACAGGTGACTGTCCTCAATGCATATTTCAAAATCATTATGAGAATAAATTTCAAACATCTCACCATGAAAAATGACTGGAAAGCAAGGTGATAGATAGGTCGGCTTGACCTAATCATACCACATTGTATAGATACATCAAAACATCATATTTGATCCTGTAAACATATACAACCATCATTTGTCAATAAAAAAATAGGCTCGGCGCCTGTAGCACAGTGGTTACAGCATCAGCCACATACACCAAGGCTGGCAGGTTCAAACCCAGCCCAGGCCAGCTAAACAACAATGACAATTGCAACAAAAAATAGCCAGGCGTTGTGATGGGTGCCTATAGTCCCAGGTATTTGGGAGGCCGAGGCAAGAGAATTGCTTAAGCCCAAGAATTTGAGGTTGCTGTGAGCTGTGACATCTCAGCGCTCTACTGAGGGTGATGAAGTGAGACTCTGTCTCAAAAATATATATATTAATTAATAAAATATTAACGTAAAAATAAAATAAGTCTCTTCTGCAGCTGCCCGACCACCAACAGCTTAGAAAACAACAATCCCATGTTGATATTGAACTTGAACATCCCATTGGAATTAAGGAGCATGGTGGTACCTCCCAGCGGAGCCATCTCTAACTTTTCTTGACTATGAAAGTTTATTTTACTGAATTCTCATGACCTTATTTAATTTTAGCGATTAAATGCCTTCAACATTTGAATACCCAAATGTTCTCTTACCTGGACTTGTGAAAATATATATGCTAACTCGTTTGTTTCAAAATAATTATCCTGGATATCACAAAGGTTGGTATTGGAAAATAAAACCATACATTTAGGCCATTGGTTCTTAGACGGAACACCTCAGTTCTTGTCCTCAGACGAGGAGGTGTTGAGCTAAGTGAAGATTACGGAGTGTTTTGTGGGGGATGGGGAAGGTTCCAGAGACTGGAATTAGTTCTTATTACATTTTTTAGTAATTTGTGCTTATCCAAATTAATGTTTGGTTCTAGATTCTTCACAGTCAGATCTCCACCATTGAAAAACAGGCAACAACTGCTACTGGCTGCCCTCTGCTCATCCGCTGCAAGAACTTTCAGATAATACAGCTCATCATTCCGCAGGAAAGAGATTGCCACGATGTGTACATCTCTCTGATACGTCTTGCAAGGCCAGGTAGGGCAGAGGAACTTGGCATTTAACATGGACTTACTCTTGAGATGTTTACCAATCATGTTCAAGAATATTTACAAATACTGGGCTGAGCGTAGTGGCTCTCACCTGTAATCCCAGCAGAGGCTGAGGTGGGTGGATTGCTTGGTCTCAGGAGTTCAAGACCAGGCTGAGCAAAAGCAAGACCCTATCTCTACTAAAACTAGAAAAACTAGGCATCATGGCAGGAGCCTGTAGTACCAGCTACTCGGGAGGCTGAGGCAAGAGGATCGCTTGAGCCCAAGAGTTTGAGGTTCCTGTGAGCTATGATACCACGGCACTCTACCCAGGGTGACAGTGACACTATGTTTCAAAAAAAAAGAATATTTACAAGTGTAGTTCAAGAATTTGTATATTGCTTAGGAATGATAGTGTTTTAGGAATCATATGTCACCTTGGTCTTCAGATGAGGCCAAGAAGGCTGAATGATCACCTGATATTTAGTCCCTTGTCCTATAGGGTCTCCACTAAGTTATTTATTATGTGGGCTACTTTCATTAATGTTAATATTTACTGTATCTCACTGGCATTTACAGTGTGAAATCACCTTAAATGATGCCCTTCTGATACTGTGGTGATCGAGCCACTTTGAACAAGGTCAAACACAGAATTGGCACAGTTTTGTGGGAACATTGTTACCAGGTGGTTGTAGTACAGTCCTGCCCCTCTCAGAGCTTTCAGGGTTTAATCTCTGTTGCTTTTTGGTAGTAATATGTGTTTTCCAAGGTTTGTACAGCTAGATTTTTGTTAGCCTTGGTGAATATTCAGAGTAAGGATATACTGATTTTCCCAAACAAAACCTCCTTAAGTGTTGGAGGAAGAATGTCTAGATTTGAAAAAGTTACGTGCTCTGAGTTCCTATCTTATTCTAGCCCTCATCTCAGGGTCTTTAGATTTACAGTTTACTATTAACTTCTACAGAAGTGTTTCTTGTCTTTCTGGGTGGCTTATGTGTGTTGGGGTATTCTTTTGCTTAAAGTAAATAGACTGCCAAGG
Organism: Otolemur garnettii; assembly: GCF_000181295.1. Classification (NCBI taxonomy): domain Eukaryota; kingdom Metazoa; phylum Chordata; class Mammalia; order Primates; family Galagidae; genus Otolemur; species Otolemur garnettii. Next base: position 678,927 of record NW_003852516.1, read on the forward strand.
TTCTTATAAGAATACACTGAAAAGAGATCATTTATGTAAAAGTGAAGTGTAACACAGAAGTCGAGTGTTATGCAGAAGTCATTAATAAGGAATCTGGGATATGTGCTTATGGTTACTTTGCCAAATGTTTTTTGATGCAGAACAAGCAGTTCAATTATAAACTTTGCAAAGCATTTGTTTGGGTCCTAATTTCTTACGATAGGACCGTATCCTTTGTAAATAGCTAGGAGCTAGAAGTTAGTTAATGAAAATGATGCTGAGGAACTGTCGAAATCTGATCATTTTTACTCTTTCGTCTTTAAAGGCTGTTGATTAAGGCTTTTTTAAAAAAAAACCCAAATGTGTTAGAAGAACTGCAGACTAGGCCAGAAAAGCAGTTGAACTTTTTGGAGGGTGCACTATAATTGGAACAGAAGTTCTGGGAAGCTGTACCTTAGGTTGCACGCAGCAGAGAATGTGAAGGGAGTTGTGCGCCAGCAATTTCTGTGTCACCAATTAATGGGTGTACTGGGCAATAAATGTGCTCTGATCGGATTAACGAGATTTAGGAATAGCCCAGAGAACTGGGGAAGGGCTGAGCAGCTGGACGAACAGATCACAGTGGCAGAGAGGGCTGTGGCCTGGGGACAGCCAGTGCCACCACTCTCACGAGGGTCCTCAGGGAGGAAAATTGCTTTTAAAAATACATCCTTTTTGTTAAAAGATGAAGTTTTGCAAGTTAGGTATTAGATGCAACCAGGGATCTCACTGGCTATGTTTTTTAAAAAAAGGGAATCATAGTAATGAATTAAATTAAGCCCATCACTTAAGAGGATTTAAAAAGAATCACCAGCATTTGGAAACAGGGGCATTAGAAATGACGGTTTACATAAAACACAGTGCTTTAATAAGTGTGGGAAGATGGAATAGAACCCAGGCGGTTTCAGAGTGTCACATTAAAGGCAGTGCTAAAATTAGCATCTATTTCAGGCTGTCACCTTCGACCAGGGTTTTGGAACTGAGTGGAGGTGAGAAAAGGTGGTGGCGTCAGACACGAACCAGTGGTCCTCAGCAGGGGATGGAGTTGGTTTATCAGAACAATCTGAGGATATTTCACAAAATATACCTTTACCCTCCTCTAGATATATCAGAATAAGAATGTATATGTGTGTATGTGTGTGTGTGTGTGTGTGTGTGTGTGGCCAGGGAGGGAAAAGTACTTTGAATTCTAATAGTACAATATAATTCTCTTTGGCTTGGCGCCTGTACCTCAGCTAGGGCATCAGCCACATACACCAGAGCTGGTGGGTTCGAATCCAGCCTGGGCCCACCAACCAATGACAACTACAGCCAAACAATAGCTGGGCATTGTGGCAGGCACCTGTAGTCCCAGCTACTTGGGAGGCTGAGGCAAGAGAATCGCATAAGCCTAAGAGTTGGAGGTTGCTGTGAGCTGTGACGCCATGGCACTCTACCCAGTGACTCTGTCTCAAAAAAAAGAAAAAAAGTATAGTTCTCTTTGGTTATTCTCCAACAAAAATCACACATTTTCAGTTCCCCTTATGGACACAGCCAATGGCAAGGTCTTACAGAGGATAATTTTTTTTT